>NC_080093.1:97330442-97493002 GCF_950005125.1 Chionomys nivalis
TACCTTGGAGAACATGTCTAGTCTAGATCAGCAGTTGTCTGGATTGGAGGTGGGGAAGTTTGATACAGATTGACAGGAAACAGTCTGTTATTTGTATGACCTGGGGTATGACCTCACCTTTTTGTACTTTGAATCCCTTGTGTATAAGAATGGGGATAGGTTGAGCGGTGGTGCACGTATTTAATTAAACGGAGGCAGTCTAATTTCTGGGTTTGAGGCCAGCCTGGTCTACAGACAAATTCCAAGACAACCAGAGCTACACAGAAAAACCTGTCTTCCAAAAAAAGAAAGAAAAAGAGTGGAGATACTGGGAGATTGCTCAGTGGTTTAGAGTCGTTCCTATTCTACCACAGGACCCAAATTCAGTTCCCAGTACCCACATTGGGCAGGTCACAACCGCCTGTGACTCCAGCTCAAGGAGATCTGGTGCCCCTTTTGTGACCTCCATAGGCACTCTCGTGCATGTGTGGTTATGCCTATACAAACAAAATATACATAGAATATAAAATAGAACTTTTCACTTTTTTAATGGAGATAATGGCAGACTCTCCTTTACAAGTTGTTCTGAATATTTATTGAGTGTTTATATAGGTCAACTGCTCTTAAGTTCTTCATGCATATTAACTCTTGATACTCGGTGACAACTTTCCCTTAAGGCACAATGGCAAACAAGGGAGTACAAAAAAGGGAGCAGTTATAGGGGCATAAATAGAGACGAAAGTGTTTAGGTTATTGAACAGGCCTTTAGACTACTTGGTACAGAAGATCTATGGGCCTGAAACACACCTTTAAGGATAATATATGTGTTGATAATGTCATGCACAAGGAAATTTGGTTTGTTATTTGTGGTGCTGAGGATTGAGCACAAGCTGAACAAAACACTGAGATACATCCCTGTCACAGAAGTACATTTCATTCCCCCCATATTTTATACCTAAACTGCTGTAACTTCATGGTATGCTCTCCTGCTTTAAGGAATGCATTGTCTTTAGTTATTTAAAGCTTAAAGACTAATGTTTGATGCTGTTGTTACGATGTGTGTGTGTGTGTGTTTGTGTGTGTGATGGATAGCCTTGAAATAATGCAGACTTGAACACAGAAGGAAATGTTTTTGATTGCCTTCTTAATATGCAACTTGGTATGTTTTCAAGTTCTAAAAAAATAAAGGATACAAGACCTATCCATGATAAAGTATTTATTCAGAAAAATATCCAACATCTATATAAGGTATTAAATTGTCTGATTTGAGTGATTTTGCAGTGTGGTTTAAATTCTGGTTTGTCTGAGACAGGGTTTCTCTTTCTAGCTCTGGCTGTCAGTGGAACTCATTCTGTAGACCAGGCTGGCCCTGAACTCACAGACATCTGCCTGCCTCTGGCTCAGGAGTGCTGGGATTTGCTGGGATTAAAGGTGTGAGCCACTAGCACCCAGTTTTATTGTTTTTTTTAAAAGCAATGTATAAGTAAAACCCACAGTTTTACAAAAATAGCTATTCAAGTAATCCACACAAAGTTGTTTTCACCGTTAACAATTTCTATGGCATTTGACATGGGCTACAAACATGGCCCTGTGGTAAAGTACTTTCTTAGCATGTGGCTTCAGACCTGGGCTCAATTCCTAGTACCATCAAAAAGAACAAAACAAAACAAAACAAAACAACTACTTTTTACTAGGAAGACCCTTTTCCCTTCCTCAATAAAAGAGAGGTCAGGAGTGTGCCTTGTATCAGCAATTCCAGCACTTTGTTATCAGACACTGGGGGGATTGCAAGTTCCAGGTCAGGCAGGGTCACATAGTAAGACCCTATCTAAAATACATAACAGCCAGGAAATCTTAAAATGAAAAATGGTCTATGTTTAGTAATAGTGCAAGTTAGTTTGAGTCATGAAAAATTTAAACAAAAATCAGTCTATAAGAAAATGTTGATGAGGGTCTGAAGAGGTGGCTCAGCATCTAAGAACACTGCTTACTCTTCCAGAGGTGCTGAGTTCAGTTCCCAGTAACCACATACTGGCTCACAACTGTCTATAGTGTGATCCCATGTCCTCGTCTGACAAAGTTGGACGTGCAGGTAGAGTACTCATATAAATAAAAATAAGTTTTTAAAGAAAAAAAGGAAGGAAGGAAGGAAGGAAGGAAGGAAGGAAGGAAGGAAGGAAGGAAGGAAAAGAAATGAAGGAAGAAAAAGTTGATGAAGCCCGGTGGTGGTAGTGGTGGGAGCACATGCCTTTAATCCCAGCACTCAGGAGCCAGAGGCAGGAAGAGCTCTATGCGTTAGAGGCCAGCCTGGGCTACAGAGTGAGCTCCAAGACAGCCAAGCCTACACAAAGAAACCCTGTCCCATAAAACCAAAAGAGTTGATGATCTAAATATTTGTGCAGTAGGACATACCTATAATCCCAGATTTGGAAAGCAGGAGAATCCATTGTTCTGGGCTATGTAAACTCATGACTCAAAAAAAAAAAAGAAGAATAAAAGAAAAGAAAAACTATATGTATGTAGGACTGGAGGGTTTTTTCTGTGATTAAGAAAACTGTTTGCTCTTGCAGAGGACCTGAATTCAATTTCTGGCACTCACACAGAAACTCAAACCATCTGTAACTGCAGTTCTTCTCATCTAGGAGCACACAACACACATGCTTACATGCAGTGAAGATGTTTATATGCATAAATATACATGTACATAATAATTGACGAGAGGCTGAAGAGGTAGCTCAGCAGTTAAGAGCACTTGTTCTTCCAAAGGGCCTGTGTTCATTGCCAGCACCTGCTTGGTCAATCACAACCCTCAGTAACTCCAGTCCCCTGGATCTGATGCCCTCTTCTGGCCTACTTGAACATTGTGTGCACATGATGTACAAAGTTTACAAAACACCTAGACACATAATTTATTTTAAAAATAATTGAGCAAGACATGGTGGTGCATGCCAGTAATCCCAGCACTCTGGAAGCTGAGAGGAGAATCTTGAGTTCAAGGTTAGCCTGAGCTACATAACAAGTCCAAGGTTACCCTGGTGTGTATAGCAAAAACCTTTCTAAATTTTAGAAAATAGATATTAAGAGGGATTACAGCATAAACAATAAAATATCAAAATGGAAAAGTCAAAATAACCAGAAAAAATCAAATATTAACTCTCAAAAAAGATTTTATTAACAAATTATTTTACAGATGAATGCTTTCAAATAATTAAATGTCTAATGGTTTTTAAACATGAGAGTTGTCATAGAAAATAAACACAATTATCAAGAGGCTACTATATGCGTGTACAACAACTTATAGGCCTCATAATAAAATCAAACCAATCACCGACAGACATAATATACAAAGCTCAATAATTGCTATCAAAATGTATTTGGCAAATAGGCAATTATTATTTAAGATAAGGTCTTGCTCAGATTAGGTGAGTCTCTAGCCAGAATCTTTGGGCCCTTCCTTAGTCCTCTAAATGCTGGAATTAGATGCATGCATGGCAACAACTGGCTCAGCAAATGCTTTACGCATGACCATATGCCTGGTACTGTAATAGATGTCTGAACTAATATAGCACAACACCTGCCCCATGGACTCCATTTCAAGTGGGACGATGGCTACAGGAACAAGTATTTCCCATTACAAGATTATTAAGTTAGCTACAAAGTAGTAGATTTCATAATGGCATTTTTACACATGTTTTCTTCTTCCACACCCTGCCCTCTGGCCTTTGCCTTGCCCTCCCCTCTGTCCCATTCTTGATGTTTTTCCATTGCCCACAACAACCTAATTTCTGCTCTCCCAGTACAATATTGCATTATCTTCTGTCAGTGTTCCTGTACCCTAATCCTTCAGGTCTCTTTTTCCCTCTCACAGTTCTCTAGTTTCATGAGTCATCCACACATGGACACCGACCCACTCACACATAGAAACTTCAATCAAGGCTGCACACATGAGAGAAAACATAGTGCTTATCTGAATGCAGTTTATTTCAGCTAACATTCTGAATTGAAATTTCACCCATTTTCCTACAAATGTCATTTTTTTTACTTTTAAATCTGTGTATATGTGTGTGTGTGTGTGTGTGTGTCTGTGTGTGTGTGTGTGTTGACCACAGAGATGAGAGATGTCAGACCCTCCTGGGGCTTTTGTTACAGGTGGTTGTGAACTGCCTGGTTTGAGTGTTGGGAATCAAATGCTGGTCCTCTGGAAGAACAAGAAGTGCTCTTTATCACTGAGGCATATAGGCAGATCATGTGATAGTTTTGGTTGTCGTCCTCAAAGATTTGTTTATCTTTTATTTTTATGTGTGTGAATATTTTTCCTGCAATATATGTGTACATCCGTGGTGACTGTGGAGGCCAGAAAGGGATTCCCTGGAACTGGAGTTATAGATGGTTCTGAGCCACCAAGTGGGTGCTGGGAACCAAACCCAGTTCCTCTGTAAGAGCAGCCAGTGCTTTTCCCTGAGACATCTGTCCCACCACTTTCTCATTTTTGACAAACCTACTTACTGATTTCCTCAGTAGCTGCAATTTATGCTCACTAGCAGTGAGTAAAGTTTCCTCTTTCCTCAAATTCCTGCCAGCATCTGTTGTTCTGTTTTCTTGATGAAAGTCATTCTGAGCTAGTAAGGTGAGAGTATAAATCATTTTAATTTCACCTTTCCCTGATGGCTTAGGATGTTGAACCCATCATCAAATATTATTTGCCATTTCTATTTCTTCCTTTGAGGACTGTCTGCTCACCTCATTACCTCATGTATGGATTGGATTTGGTTTAATCTTGGCTGTTTTTACATAATAGAACCCTATGCGATACAGAGTTGGCAATGATTTCTCAAATCTGTAAGCTGTCTCTTCAGTTGTGAGGTTCCTTCCATTGTTAGGCAGGTTTTTAGTTTGCTATAATCCATGTGTCAGTCCTTGGGTTGTGTTCTCTGCTGTCACAGTCCATTCAGAAGTTCCTACCTCTGCATAGGATGATTGTTGACACGGGACATAGTTGATGTGTCTTCCCTGCAGTTTCAGCATGTCCTGTCTTCACATGAAGTCTGTGATCTATTTTCAATGTTTCATGTAGTTTGAGACTCGACCTGATTTCATTCTTCTACAGGTACATACCCAGTTTTCTCAGCACCATCTGTAAAAGGATCTTTCCTAATGACATCTGGGTTTAAGGGAAAAAATGAAGTACCTTCTAGGGCTGGGTTGATGAATCCATGATTAAGAGCACTTGCCGCTCTTGCAGAGGACAAAGGTTCAGTTAACAGCACCCATATGGCAGCTCACAATCCCTTATATCTCTAATTCTAAGGTATCTGATGTCATCTTCTGGAGAGTAGTTGACTGTTCAGTTTTCATGAGTTTGTAGGCATTCTGGGGGTAGAATTGTTGTTGAATTCTAGCATTATTCCATGGTAATCCAATAGTACACAGCTGGTTACTACATTTTCTTTGGTATCTGTGAATGTTTGCTTTGTTACTGATTATGTGATCAATTTTTGAGAAGGTTCCATGAGATGCTGAGAAGAAGGTATTTTCTTTTCTGTTGGGTGGAATGTTCTATAGATGTCTATTAATTTCATTTGTTTCACTACATCTGTGATATCTCTTATTGCTCCATTAAGTTTCTGTCTGTTTAGCCTGTCCATTGGTGAGAGAGGAGTGCTGAAACCTACTATTAGAGTGTGTGTTTCCCTTCTTTGAGTTGTGGTGGTGGAGAGTTGTCAGATGTCTGTGTTATTATGGGTGTTCTTAGCTTCCTTGGTTTGTGCTTTGCCTTCTAGTAGTTTCTGTAAGGCTGGGTTTGTGGCTACCTATTATTTAAATCTGTTTTTGTCCTGGAATATCTTTTTTCTCCATTGATGGTGAATGCAAGCTTTGCTGCGAATAGTACTCTGGGATTGCCTTCATGGTCTCTTAGTGTTGGCAGCACATCTATCTAAGACATTCTGGCTTTCATGGTTTCCACTGAGAAGTCAGGTGTAATTCAAGTGCCTACGGACTCCTGATCTTTGATGAAGAAACCAGAAATACATGGGAGACCATTCTCTCCCTTATAAGAGATCATGTCAGCACACAGAAGCCACCCTATTGCTGACACACCCCCACATCCCAAAAAATATTTAATGGAAAGGAATTCCCACACAGACCTCAACCTAAAACCAGATATCTTGAACCTAACAGAAGAAAAAGAAGGGAAGATCCCTGAAATCAATGACATAGGAAAAGACTTTCTGAGCAGAACACTATTAACACAGACACTAATTTCAACAATTAATAAATGGGATCTCATGAAACTGAAAAGCTTCTGCATGACAAAAGATCCCATCATTCAGACAAAGTGGCAGCTTACAGAATGGTAAAATATTTTTTTATCAACTACACACCCAATAGAGGGCTAATATCCAAAATTCTACAAAAAAACTCAAACAAAATGTATAAAGAACTCAAAAGGCTAGATATCAAGAAAACAAATGACTCAATTAAAACTGGGAATTTTTAAACAGAGAATTCTCAATAGGGAATCTTAAGTGGCTGAGAAAGACTTAAATGTTCAACATTCTCAGTCATTAGTGAAATGCAAACCAAGTCTGCTTTGAGAGTCCACTTTACACCTGTCAGAATCCCTAGGATCAATAATACGAGTGACAGTTCCTGCTGGCAAGGACATAGAATAAGGGGTACACTCATCCACTGCTGGTAGGAGTGCAGACTCATACAGTCACTATGGAAATGAGTGTGGATTTACCGTAGAGAGATGGGACCTGATCTACCTCGTGATAAAAATTGGAACCTTTATACAAATGAATATTACTCAGCCTTTAAAAAGAATTAAATTCACAGTAAATGGGTAGAACTAGGGGGAGAAATCACCCTGAGTGAGGTACCCAGACACAGAAAACCAAATGTGGCATGTATTAGCTTACATGTGGATATACAGAATCACAGAGATTAAGCATAGAGTAACAGACTAAGGAGGAGAGAAGCATCTCATCAGGAAAGAAGAAATAGAATAGAAAGGTACAGGCTGGTGAGGGGAGGTGCAAGGAGAGAAATAGAGGGACGAGGGAGTGTATACAGGGAGAAACAGCTAAAACTAAGGCCACGGAAGTAGTGTGCAGTGGCATGGGTATTGATACAGTCGATGCTTCCTGAAATAAATGCATATGTGAAGGCAATCTAACAGAGAAATCAAATAACAGGGTGATGAGACTGTGTCTGAGAGCTTTCTCCTTCTGTCTTGCATTCCATTCTTTAGGTTGGGATTAAAGATGTGCACCACTGGGATTAAAGGCGTGCACCGCCAGGTTTCTATGGCAAACTAGTGTGGCTACTGAGATTAAAGGTGTGTGCTACCACTTACTCTCTGATCTTCAGCTAAACTTTCTTTATTAAAATACAAATGAAATATCACTACACGTAAGTATCACGAAACATTGTAAAGGAGGGGACACATAGATTATAAGAGCCAGAGCATCATGGAGTTTGCTGTGACATTGTATCTCCTAGGAATGTCAGAATCTACACCAATAAAATCTTATTAACATGGCTGCTTAAGTATGAGCTGAATAAGGACAAGAGGCAATCTATAAGGGACAAGGGGCCAACCAGCCCTACACAAAGAACTATAGGGAACTCACAAATGCCGGGAGTGGAGAAACAGTTTTAGTCCTACTGTGGGAAGAGTACACGAAATGCTTATCCAATACCAAATGGTGAGCCCTGAATCATACATACAAATAACATTATACTAAATTAAAGTATGCGTGTGTTATAGTTTCTTAGGTACTTAACAGTATGAATCCTTGTGATTTTTTTCACATATCCATACTATTATTTTGCTCTCCTTTCTCCCTGTGTATTTATCTCCCTTCAACCTAATTATAACCCTGACAGCACACAGACAAGTAACATACAGATCGGGCAGGTTACATACACATATGCATGTAACAAAATTAATGAAAAATCCATGAATTTGAAAGGGAACAAGGAGGCATATAAGAGCGGGTTTGAAGAAAAAAAGTAAAAGGAGAAATGATGTTTCATTGTTACAAAATATTTGTATAACTATGTACAGACGTGTTGCATTTGTTGAATTATATGTAAAAATGTGTTGCTGTTTTACCTTGTCTGCCTAAGGCACCTGATTAGTCTAACAAAAAGCTAAATGGCCAATAGCAAGAAAGAGGTATAGGCAGGACTTGCAGGCAGGGAAACTGAGTAGCAGGAGGAATTTAGGCTTAGAAAGGAAGAAAGAAAAAGAGATACCAGGGAGAAACCAGTGGCCAATCAGACACACATGGAGGAAGCAGGAAACCAAGACATACAGAATAAAAGAAAGGTAAAAAGCCCCAAGGAAAAATGTAGATGAATAGAAACAGGTTAAATTAAGTTCAAAAAGCTAGCAGGACGAGCCTAAGCTAAGACTAAGCACTTATAATTAATAAGAAGCATTCATAATAAATTATTTGGGAGTTTCTTGGTGGCCCAAAGGAAAATTCCAACTACACATAATACAATAAATAAAATAAAGAAGTAGTTGTTTTTAAAGAATTAACATAAAAGGTAAAAAAGGGACACAGCCAAGACTGTTAAATAGACAAGCTTGTCTCAGAAAAAAAAAGAAGATAAAAAGAGATGTAACATATCCCTATTACCTGCTCTGAAGAATTTTTCACAGATACTGCCACGGCATAACCACATGGGAATAAGGTGGCCTGCATTAATTAAAAGAGTTTCTAATAGTAAAGTATATTACAGTTGCTTATGACTTAAAATGTCATTATAAAATATCTAGCAAATTAAATTCAACTTGATTACATTATCATTTCTTCCCACTACATTCCTTAGGATGAATTTTAATTTATTAACGCCATGTATCACTAAGCTAAAATCCTGATACAATTATCTCACTTGATCCTGAGTGGCATTCAGAAGTAGACATAGAAAGCAAGCTTGTCAGGTTTTTGTGTGTCTATGACTACCAGCCTGATGACTGTAGACTTCAACTTTTTAAAATTTGTACAAAAAAAAATGTTTCAATGAGTTCTTTGATGAGGAATGATTTTAGAAGGACTAGTATGTGAAAACTTGCTTTATTTAAGCACCCATAGAACATTAATCCTTTCTCACTTCAGTCTTCTATAAAAAGAATCCAGGAGTAGTTAATGCATAAGCAATAGCTATTACAATAGTCTTACTAATTGACCTTGTAATGACAAAATATGGGAGATCTTGGTCAAACAGAGATAATACTTCCAATTCAAATGTCTTAGCTAAAGTGATTTTGTATTTCTTCTGTAGACTCTTCTCAAACTCACAGAGATCCCCCTGCCTCTGCCTCTTGAGTACTGGGAGTAAAGGAATGTACCACCACTGACCAGCAAATTTTGTACTTCTTAAGGCATCTTGAAACTAAGATGAGTGTTGAAATGAATTTTGAGAACTTAGGTCCTGATAAAACTGTACAAGAATACTTTTTATTTGCCTTTATTTTTTTAAAAAAGATCTTTATTATTTTTATTTTATGTATAAAGTGTTTTGCCTACATGTATGTCTGTATACCACACGTGTGTCTGGTGCCCACCAAGGCCAGAAGAGGGCATCAGACCTCCTGAAATTAGAGTTATAGTTATGGGTCCTGGGGATTTAACCCATTTCTTTGGAAGAGCAGGCAGTGCTCTTACCCATGGAGCCATTTCACCAGGCCCAGGGATATTTTACAAAACAAAACAACAATAAAAGATACTATGGAAAACAACTGGGCACTGCTGCAAAAGTACTTGATTGTCTCAAATACAGATGAGGAGACACACTGATGGCTAGGAAAGACTGAAACTCAAAAGGGCTGCTAGGGACAAAACTACAATTCTAGCCAGAGGCACAACAGCTGCAAGATTTAGAAATCTAAGCTTTTGCCCTAGGACTTCCCACCACTGTCTGGGAAATGGCATAGCCTTCTTGCTTAAGAGTACTCGCAAGAGGCTTTCTGACGTCACGCAGGCGGAGACTTTAAAATCCAAATGGCTCCTGGTTGGCATTGGTGGGTGTCTTCCTAAGCATTTGTGCATTTTACTGGAAGTGGGCGCTGGGGGTCAAGAACCAGAGAGAAAGGTAACTGCTGGTATGGGGTTAACTCTGTTCCTGCTAAGAAACTCTGTGGCATCAGAGACCTGGGGCGGCATCTGCCAGGTTCTGGGTTCAGGGATCAGTAAGTTTGTGTGGGCAGCGCCTGGAGAGGGAAAAGAGGATGCTGATTGCTGACCAAGGTGTTCCGCAGGGAGGGGGAGAAGGGGAGGACTGCCTGGGAGGGACAGGTTAAAACACTGCGTTCCTGTGGTAATGCAGCATCTGAAAAGCCATGTAAGAAGAAAAAGTCTGGGAAACTGAAGGCTTGAGAATAAGACCTAAGTGGAATGTAAGCAGTCGAACAAGGAGTGATGTGACTCAGTGCACAGCCTATTGTGCTAAAGTCCCCAGCTCAAACAAACAATAAAGTGGGTGTTATTATTTGGTGTTAGTATTTGGGAATCTGCATTGGCCTGCCTGTCCTTAGGGTCCTGACAGGAAACCTCCTCACCTGTAGCCACTAAGAGCACTTCACCTGTAGCCACTTCTGGGCACATTTGCTATGGTTCCTTGTAACAGGTGGACCTACCCCTAACCTCCCCCTTCTCCTGTGTCTACCTCCCTCTCTCTCCCGCACTCTTTACCCCATGGGACTAGTCTGCTCCCCTCTCTGCCTTCTCTGTCCCTTCTCTCTCATCTTCCAATAAGCCTCCTGTATAAGCCTTATCGCATAGCGTGACTTCTCTTCACTACATATATATATATATATATATATATATATATATATATAATTTTATCAACAGTGAGTTCTGTCTTATCCTAGAAAGAAGCCAGGGCAGGACCAGAAAAAGCTGAGTGGCTAGCGTCTAGTGCTGCAGAGACGAAGACAGGGTCTGACATAGGTATGCTTATGATACTAAAATATTTTGAGAATGGAAGCAGCCTCTACATTATGTTATGGAACGGATTGCTTGTCTTTACTGAAAGGGAGATTAGAACCAGAAAGACAATAGTGGGTATTAAACTATGGGGTTAAACATAAAGCAAGAAAAGTAGCTATTAGGAAAAGAGAATGAATCCTGATTTTGAAGCCAAAGGAAACATTTTGAGGAGAGTTAAGGAGCCTGAGATTTCTTGTCAAGCAGTCTGTGAGTTACCATTGAAATAGACATAAGAGATACCAGTGATGTATTCGGGATAACACATTGAAATTTTGCGATCATGGATTGCCGTGTGATGCAGGAATCATATATGTTCATTTTTGCATTGTCTTGCTCGAGTGTATTGAATACTTGAAGTTGCATAGGTGTTATCTTTAGTGAGGACTTAAGTATACATGACAAACAAATACAGCACACAGGGAAAATACTATCGTAAAGGAATAAACTTAGTTACTCTTCTACTTCAGAATAAAAGTGACAATTATTGCTTAATGATCCACTTGCATCTGGAACATTTTTCTGATATTGAAATCATGAATTAGGTTCTGAGCATGAAGCGCAGTTCCATTTCCACCGGTGGTGCTGGCTGCCTCTCCACACAGGAATTAAGATCTCAGGACCTCGACGAACCAGACCTTTATACCCGTCAAGCGTAAGTGCCTCCAACTATGGATCTCAGCTGCATGCTGCCATGTTCTGTACCTCGTTCTCAGAAACTGTAGAATCAGATGGTGAAAGTGGGTCTTCTCTAGTTCCACACTTGAGTCGCTCACTCTCCAAAGGTTAGTAATTCCTTCAGAGAGCTTTGGTTTTACTGTCTAAGTCTGGCAGTATTAATTATATTAGCAATTAAACTAAGAAAATGTCAATATCAACTCAATTTAAAATAACAATCTTATTATAAGGTTTCAAAACTAAAATGGTTTTATTTATTTATTTGCTTCTTTGTTTGTTTTGGTTTGTTTTGGAGACAAGATTTCTCGATGCAGCCCTAGTTTTCCTGGCATTCACTCTGTAGACCAGGTTAGCATCGAACTTTGGGATATACCTTTCTCTGCTTCCAAAGTGCTCAGATTAAAGGTGCGTGCCACCACCACCTACAATGCTTTTAATTTAAAAAAAAAATCTGGGTAAGCAAGATGACTCAGCAGGTAAAGGCACTTATCAACAAACCCAAACACCTGCTTTCAATCCCCAGACCCACATGGTAGAAGAGAACCTGCTGCATCAGCAGCTACTGACCACCAGCTGCTCGCTCTCTTTCTGTCTCTCTCTCTCTCTCTCTCTCTCTCTCTCTCTCTCTCTCACACACACACACACACACACACACACAATAATAAATGTAATAAAGTTAAAATATTTCCAATGCAAAACAATTTCATTGGGCAGCAAAACATGGTCTCCCCTTTTAACGTCAGATCCCTTTAATATCTGACTAATGAAAGACAGTTAGAATCTATTCTGCTGCTGCATTCAGACTGTCCTAGCAGCCAGTCTCTAGGTAGCAATGTATGCATGAAAGGATGAGCATGAGAAGAACAAACAACATCTTAGTTTTGATGTAGTGATACCTAGATATACATACCTTGGAGAACATGTCTAGTCTAGATCAGCAGTTGTCTGGATTGGAGGTGGGGAAGTTTGATACAGATTGACAGGAAACAGTCTGTTATTTGTATGACCTGGGGTATGACCTCACCTTTTTGTACTTTGAATCCCTTGTGTATAAGAATGGGGATAGGTTGAGCGGTGGTGCACGTATTTAATTAAACGGAGGCAGTCTAATTTCTGGGTTTGAGGCCAGCCTGGTCTACAGACAAATTCCAAGACAACCAGAGCTACACAGAAAAACCTGTCTTCCAAAAAAAGAAAGAAAAAGAGTGGAGATACTGGGAGATTGCTCAGTGGTTTAGAGTCGTTCCTATTCTACCACAGGACCCAAATTCAGTTCCCAGTACCCACATTGGGCAGGTCACAACCGCCTGTGACTCCAGCTCAAGGAGATCTGGTGCCCCTTTTGTGACCTCCATAGGCACTCTCGTGCATGTGTGGTTATGCCTATACAAACAAAATATACATAGAATATAAAATAGAACTTTTCACTTTTTTAATGGAGATAATGGCAGACTCTCCTTTACAAGTTGTTCTGAATATTTATTGAGTGTTTATATAGGTCAACTGCTCTTAAGTTCTTCATGCATATTAACTCTTGATACTCGGTGACAACTTTCCCTTAAGGCACAATGGCAAACAAGGGAGTACAAAAAAGGGAGCAGTTATAGGGGCATAAATAGAGACGAAAGTGTTTAGGTTATTGAACAGGCCTTTAGACTACTTGGTACAGAAGATCTATGGGCCTGAAACACACCTTTAAGGATAATATATGTGTTGATAATGTCATGCACAAGGAAATTTGGTTTGTTATTTGTGGTGCTGAGGATTGAGCACAAGCTGAACAAAACACTGAGATACATCCCTGTCACAGAAGTACATTTCATTCCCCCCATATTTTATACCTAAACTGCTGTAACTTCATGGTATGCTCTCCTGCTTTAAGGAATGCATTGTCTTTAGTTATTTAAAGCTTAAAGACTAATTAATGTTTGATGCTGTTGTTACGATGTGTGTGTGTGTTTGCGTGTGTGATGGATAGCCTTGAAATAATGCAGACTTGAACACAGAAGGAAATGTTTTTGATTGCCTTCTTAATATGCAACTTGGTATGTTTTCAAGTTCTAAAAAAATAAAGGATACAAGACCTATCCATGATAAAGTATTTATTCAGAAAAATATCCAACATCTATATAAGGTATTAAATTGTCTGATTTGAGTGATTTTGCAGTGTGGTTTAAATTCTGGTTTGTCTGAGACAGGGTTTCTCTGTCTAGCTCTGGCTGTCAGTGGAACTCATTCTGTAGACCAGGCTGGCCCTGAACTCACAGACATCTGCCTGCCTCTGGCTCAGGAGTGCTGGGATTTGCTGGGATTAAAGGTGTGAGCCACTAGCACCCAGTTTTATTGTTTTTTTAAAAGCAATGTATAAGTAAAACCCACAGTTTTACAAAAATAGCTATTCAAGTAATCCACACAAAGTTGTTTTCACCGTTAACAATTTCTATGGCATTTGACATGGGCTACAAACATGGCCCTGTGGTAAAGTACTTTCTTAGCATGTGGCTTCAGACCTGGGCTCAATTCCTAGTACCATCAAAAAGAACAAAACAAAACAAAACAAAACAAAACAACTACTTTTTACTAGGAAGACCCTTTTCCCTTCCTCAATAAAAGAGAGGTCAGGAGTGTGCCTTGTATCAGCAATTCCAGCACTTTGTTATCAGACACTGGGGGTATTGCAAGTTCCAGGTCAGGCAGGGTCACATAGTAAGACCCTATCTAAAATACATAACAGCCAGGAAATCTTAAAATGAAAAATGGTCTATGTTTAGTAATAGTGCAAGTTAGTTTGAGTCATGAAAAATTTAAACAAAAATCAGTCTATAAGAAAATGTTGATGAGGGTCTGAAGAGGTGGCTCAGCATCTAAGAACACTGCTTACTCTTCCAGAGGTGCTGAGTTCAGTTCCCAGTAACCACATACTGGCTCACAACTGTCTATAGTGTGATCCCATGTCCTCGTCTGACAAAGTTGGACGTGCAGGTAGAGTACTCATATAAATAAAAATAAGTTTTTAAAGAAAAAAAGGAAGGAAGGAAGGAAGGAAGGAAGGAAGGAAGGAAGGAAAAGAAATGAAGGAAGAAAAAGTTGATAGCCCGGTGGTGGTAGTGGTGGGAGCACATGCCTTTAATCCCAGCACTCAGGAGCCAGAGGCAGGAAGAGCTCTATGCGTTAGAGGCCAGCCTGGGCTACAGAGTGAGCTCCAAGACAGCCAAGCCTACACAAAGAAACCCTGTCCCATAAAACCAAAAGAGTTGATGATCTAAATATTTGTGCAGTAGGACATACCTATAATCCCAGATTTGGAAAGCAGGAGAATCCATTGTTCTGGGCTATGTAAACTCATGACTCAAAAAAAAAAAGAAGAATAAAAGAAAAGAAAAACTATATGTATGTAGGACTGGAGGGTTTTTTCTGTGATTAAGAAAACTGTTTGCTCTTGCAGAGGACCTGAATTCAATTTCTGGCACTCACACAGAAACTCAAACCATCTGTAACTGCAGTTCTTCTCATCTAGGAGCACACAACACACATGCTTACATGCAGTGAAGATGTTTATATGCATAAATATACATGTACATAATAATTGACGAGAGGCTGAAGAGGTAGCTCAGCAGTTAAGAGCACTTGTTCTTCCAAAGGGCCTGTGTTCATTGCCAGCACCTGCTTGGTCAATCACAACCCTCAGTAACTCCAGTCCCCTGGATCTGATGCCCTCTTCTGGCCTACTTGAACATTGTGTGCACATGATGTACAAAGTTTACAAAACACCTAGACACATAATTTATTTTAAAAATAATTGAGCAAGACATGGTGGTGCATGCCAGTAATCCCAGCACTCTGGAAGCTGAGAGGAGAATCTTGAGTTCAAGGTTAGCCTGAGCTACATAACAAGTCCAAGGTTACCCTGGTATGTATAGCAAAAACCTTTCTAAATTTTAGAAAATAGATATTAAGAGGGATTACAGCATAAACAATAAAATATCAAAATGGAAAAGTCAAAATAACCAGAAAAAATCAAATATTAACTCTCAAAAAAGATTTTATTAACAAATTATTTTACAGATGAATGCTTTCAAATAATTAAATGTCTAATGGTTTTTAAACATGAGAGTTGTCATAGAAAATAAACACAATTATCAAGAGGCTACTATATGCGTGTACAACAACTTATAGGCATCATAATAAAATCAAACCAATCACCGACAGACATAATATACAAAGCTCAATAATTGCTATCAAAATGTATTTGGCAAATAGGCAATTATTATTTAAGATAAGGTCTTGCTCAGATTAGGTGAGTTTCTAGCCAGAATCTTTGGGCCTTCCTTAGTCCTCTAAATGCTGGAATTAGATGCATGCATGGCAACAACTGGCTCAGCAAATGCTTTACGCATGACCATATGCCTGGTACTGTAATAGATGTCTGAACTAATATAGCACAACACCTGCCCCATGGACTCCATTTCAAGTGGGACGATGGCTACAGGAACAAGTATTTCCCATTACAAGATTATTAAGTTAGCTACAAAGTAGTAGATTTCATAATGGCATTTTTACACATGTTTTCTTCTTCCACACCCTGCCCTCTGGCCTTTGCCTTGCCCTCCCCTCTGTCCCATTCTTGCTGTTTTTCCATTGCCCACAACAACCTAATTTCTGCTCTCCCAGTACAATATTGCATTATCTTCTGTCAGTGTTCCTGTACCCTAATCCTTCAGGTCTCTTTTTCCCTCTCACAGTTCTCTAGTTTCATGAGTCATCCACACATGGACACCGACCCACTCACACATAGAAACTTCAATCAAGGCTGCACACATGAGAGAAAACATAGTGCTTATCTGAATGCAGTTTATTTCAGCTAACATTCTGAATTGAAATTTCACCCATTTTCCTACAAATGTCATTTTTTTACTTTTAAATCTGTGTATATGTGTGTGTGTGACCACAGAGATGAGAGATGTCAGACCCTCCTGGGGCTTGTGTTACAGGTGGTTGTGAACTGCCTGGTTTGAGTGTTGGGAATCAAATGCTGGTCCTCTGGAAGAACAAGAAGTGCTCTTTATCACTGAGGCATATAGGCAGATCATGTGATAGTTTTGGTTGTCGTCCTCAAAGATTTGTTTATCTTTTATTTTTATGTGTGTGAATATTTTTCCTGCAATATATGTGTACATCCGTGGTGACTGTGGAGGCCAGAAAGGGATTCCCTGGAACTGGAGTTATAGATGGTTCTGAGCCACCAAGTGGGTGCTGGGAACCAAACCCAGTTCCTCTGTAAGAGCAGCCAGTGCTTTTCCCTGAGACATCTGTCCCACCACTTTCTCATTTTTGACAAACCTACTTACTGATTTCCTCAGTAGCTGCAATTTATGCTCACTAGCAGTGAGTAAAGTTTCCTCTTTCCTCAAATTCCTGCCAGCATCTGTTGTTCTGTTTTCTTGATGAAAGTCATTCTGAGCTAGTAAGGTGAGAGTATAAATCATTTTAATTTCACCTTTCCCTGATGGCTTAGGATGTTGAACCCATCATCAAATATTATTTGCCATTTCTATTTCTTCCTTTGAGGACTGTCTGCTCACCTCATTACCTCATGTATGGATTGGATTTGGTTTAATCTTGGCTGTTTTTACATAATAGAACCCTATGCGATACAGAGTTGGCAATGATTTCTCAAATCTGTAAGCTGTCTCTTCAGTTGTGAGGTTCCTTCCATTGTTAGGCAGGTTTTTAGTTTGCTATAATCCATGTGTCAGTCCTTGGGTTGTGTTCTCTGCTGTCACAGTCCATTCAGAAGTTCCTACCTCTGCATAGGATGATTGTTGACACGGGACATAGTTGATGTGTCTTCCCTGCAGTTTCAGCATGTCCTGTCTTCACATGAAGTCTGTGATCTATTTTCAATGTTTCATGTAGTTTGAGACTCGACCTGATTTCATTCTTCTACAGGTACATACCCAGTTTTCTCAGCACCATCTGTAAAAGGATCTTTCCTAATGACATCTGGGTTTAAGGGAAAAAATGAAGTACCTTCTAGGGCTGGGTTGATGAATCCATGATTAAGAGCACTTGCCGCTCTTGCAGAGGACAAAGGTTCAGTTAACAGCACCCATATGGCAGCTCACAATCCCTTATATCTCTAATTCTAAGGTATCTGATGTCATCTTCTGGAGAGTAGTTGACTGTTCAGTTTTCATGAGTTTGTAGGCATTCTGGGGGTAGAATTGTTGTTGAATTCTAGCATTATTCCATGGTAATCCAATAGTACACAGCTGGTTACTACATTTTCTTTTGTATCTGTGAATGTTTGCTTTGTTACTGATTATGTGATCAATTTTTGAGAAGGTTCCATGAGATGCTGAGAAGAAGGTATTTTCTTTTCTGTTGGGTGGAATGTTCTATAGATGTCTATTAATTTCATTTGTTTCACTACATCTGTGATATCTCTTATTGCTCCATTAAGTTTCTGTCTGTTTAGCCTGTCCATTGGTGAGAGAGGAGTGCTGAAACCTACTATTAGAGTGTGTGTTTCCCTTCTTTGAGTTGTGGTGGTGGAGAGTTGTCAGATGTCTGTGTTATTATGGGTGTTCTTAGCTTCCTTGGTTTGTGCTTTGCCTTCTAGTAGTTTCTGTAAGGCTGGGTTTGTGGCTACCTATTATTTAAATCTGTTTTTGTCCTGGAATATCTTTTTTCTCCATTGATGGTGAATGCAAGCTTTGCTGCGAATAGTACTCTGGGATTGCCTTCATGGTCTCTTAGTGTTGGCAGCACATCTATCTAAGACATTCTGGCTTTCATGGTTTCCACTGAGAAGTCAGGTGTAATTCAAGTGCCTACGGACTCCTGATCTTTGATGAAGAAACCAGAAATACATGGGAGACCATTCTCTCCCTTATAAGAGATCATGTCAGCACACAGAAGCCACCCTATTGCTGACACACCCCCACATCCCAAAAAATATTTAATGGAAAGGAATTCCCACACAGACCTCAACCTAAAACCAGATATCTTGAACCTAACAGAAGAAAAAGAAGGGAAGATCCCTGAAATCAATGACATAGGAAAAGACTTTCTGAGCAGAACACTATTAACACAGACACTAATTTCAACAATTAATAAATGGGATCTCATGAAACTGAAAAGCTTCTGCATGACAAAAGATCCCATCATTCAGACAAAGTGGCAGCTTACAGAATGGTAAAATATTTTTTTATCAACTACACACCCAATAGAGGGCTAATATCCAAAATTCTACAAAAAAACTCAAACAAAATGTATAAAGAACTCAAAAGGCTAGATGTCAAGAAAACAAATGACTCAATTAAAACTGGGAATTTTTAAACAGAGAATTCTCAATAGGGAATCTTAAGTGGCTGAGAAAGACTTAAATGTTCAACATTCTCAGTCATTAGTGAAATGCAAACCAAGTCTGCTTTGAGAGTCCATTTTACACCTGTCAGAATCCTTAGGATCAATAATACGATTGACAGTTCCTGCTGGCAAGGACATAGAATAAGGGGTACACTCATCCACTGCTGGTAGGAGTGCAGACTCATACAGTCACTATGGAAATGAGTGTGGATTTACCTTAGAGAGATGGGAACTGATCTACCTCGTGATCCAGCTCTATCACTCTTGGGCATTTACCCAAAGGAAACTTCATCCTACCACAGAGACGCTTACTCAACCATGTCCATTGCTGCTCTATTAATAATGCCCAGAAATTGGATAACATATTCAAGACATGAATATGAATGGATAATAAAAATTGGAACCTTTATACAAATGAATATTACTCAGCCATTAAAAAGAATTAAATTCACAGTAAATGGGTAGAACTAGGGGGAGAAATCACACTGAGTGAGGTACCCAGACACAGAAAGCCAAATGTGGCATGTATTAGCTTACATGTGGATATACAGAATCACAGAGATTAAGCATAGAGTAACAGACTAAGGAGGAGAGAAGCATCTCATCAGGAAAGAAGAAATAGAATAGAAAGGTACAGGCTGGTGAGGGGAGGTGCAAGGAGAGAAATAGAGGGACGAGGGAGTGTATACAGGGAGAAACAGCTAAAACTAAGGCCACGGAAGTTGTGTGCAGTGGCATGGGTATTGATACAATCGATGCTTCCTGAAATAAATGCATATGTGAAGGCAATCTAACAGAGAAATCAAATAACAGGGTGATGAGACTGTGTCTGAGAGCTTTCTCCTTCTGTCTTGCATTCCATTCTTTAGGTTGGGATTAAAGATGTGCACCACTGGGATTAAAGGCGTGCACCGCCAGGTTTCTATGGCAAACTAGTGTGGCTACTGAGATTAAAGGTGTGTGCTACCACTTACTCTCTGATCTTCAGCTAAACTTTCTTTATTAAAATACAAATGAAATATCACTACACGTAAGTATCACGAAACATTGTAAAGGAGGGGACACATAGATTATAAGAGCCAGAGCATCATGGAGTTTGCTGTGACATTGTATCTCCTAGGAATGTCAGAATCTACACCAATAAAATCTTATTAACATGGCTGCTTAAGTATGAGCTGAATAAGGACAAGAGGCAATCTATAAGGGACAAGGGGCCAACCAGCCCTACACAAAGAACTATAGGGAACTCACAAATGCCGGGAGTGGAGAAACAGTTTTAGTCCTACTGTGGGAAGAGTACACGAAATGCTTATCCAATACCAAATGGTGAGCCCTGAATCATACATACAAATAACATTATACTAAATTAAAGTATGCGTGTGTTATAGTTTCTTAGGTACTTAACAGTATGAATCCTTGTGATTTTTTTCACATATCCATACTATTATTTTGCTCTCCTTTCTCCCTGTGTATTTATCTCCCTTCAACCTAATTATAACCCTGACAGCACACAGACAAGTAACATACAGATCGGGCAGGTTACATACACATATGCATGTAACAAAATTAATGAATAATCCATGAATTTGAAAGGGAACAAGGAGGCATATAAGAGCGGGTTTGAAGAAAAAAAGTAAAAGGAGAAATGATGTTTCATTGTTACAAAATATTTGTATAACTATGTAAAGACGTGTTGCATTTGTTGAATTATATGTAAAAATGTGTTGCTGTTTTACCTTGTCTGCCTAAGGCACCTGATTAGTCTAACAAAAAGCTAAATGGCCAATAGCAAGAAAGAGGTATAGGCAGGACTTGCAGGCAGGGAAACTGAGTAGCAGGAGGAATTTAGGCTTAGAAAGGAAGAAAGAAAAAGAGATACCAGGGAGAAACCAGTGGCCAATCAGACACACATGGAGGAAGCAGGAAACCAAGACATACAGAATAAAAGAAAGGTAAAAAGCCCCAAGGAAAAATGTAGATGAATAGAAACAGGTTAAATTAAGTTCAAAAAGCTAGCAGGACGAGCCTAAGCTAAGACTAAGCACTTATAATTAATAAGAAGCATTCATAATAAATTATTTGGGAGTTTCTTGGTGGCCCAAAGGAAAATTCCAACTACACATAATACAATAAATAAAATAAAGAAGTAGTTGTTTTTAAAGAATTAACATAAAGGGTAAAAAAGGGACACAGCCAAGACTGTTAAATAGACAAGCTTGTCTCAGAAAAAAAAAAGAAGATAAAAAGAGATGTAACATATCCCTATTACCTGCTCTGAAGAATTTTTCACAGATACTGCCACGGCATAACCACATGGGAATAAGGTGGCCTGCATTAATTAAAAGAGTTTCTAATAGTAAAGTATATTACAGTTGCTTATGACTTAAAATGTCATTATAAAATATCTAGCAAATTAAATTCAACTTGATTACATTATCATTTCTTCCCACTACATTCCTTAGGATGAATTTTAATTTATTAACGCCATGTATCACTAAGCTAAAATCCTGATACAATTATCTCACTTGATCCTGAGTGGCATTCAGAAGTAGACATAGAAAGCAAGCTTGTCAGGTTTTTGTGTGTCTATGACTACCAGCCTGATGACTGTAGACTTCAACATTTTAAACTTTGTACAAAAAAAATGTTTCAATGAGTTCTTTGATGAGGAATGATTTTCGAAAGACTAATATGTGAAAACTTGCTTTATTTAAGCACCTGTAGAACATTAATCCTTTCTCACTTCAGTCTTCTATAAAAAGAATCCAGGAGTAGTTAATGCATAAGCAATAGCTATTACAATAGTCTTACTAATTGACCTTGTAATGACAAAATATGGGAGATCTTGGTCAAACAGAGATAATACTTCCAATTCAAATGTCTTAGCTAAAGTGATTTTGTATTTCTTCTATAGACTCTTCTCAAACTCACAGAGATCCCCCTGCCTCTGCCTCTTGAGTACTGGGAGTAAAGGAATGTACCACCACTGACCAGCAAATTTTGTACTTCTTAAGGCATCTTGAAACTAAGATGAGTGTTGAAATGAATTTTGAGAACTTAGGTCCTGATAAAACTGTACAAGAATACTTTTTATTTGCCTCTATTTTTTTTAAAAAAGATCTTTATTATTTTTATTTTATGTATAAAGTGTTTTGCCTACATGTATGTCTGTATACCACACGTGTGTCTGGTGCCCACCAAGGCCAGAAGAGGGCATCAGACCTCCTGAAATTAGAGTTATAGTTATGGGTCCTGGGGATTTAACCCATTTCTTTGGAAGAGCAGGCAGTGCTCTTACCCATGGAGCCATTTCACCAGCCCCAGGGATATTTTACAAAACAAAACAACAATAAAAGATACTATGGAAAACAACTGGGCACTGCTGCAAAAGTACTTGATTGTCTCAAATACAGATGAGGAGACACACTGATGGCTAGGAAAGGATGAAACTCAAAAGGGTTGCTAGGGACAAAACTACAATTCTAGCCAGAGGCACAACAGCTGCAAGATTTAGAAATCTAAGCTTTTGCCCTAGGACTTCCCACCACTGTCTGGGAAATGGCATAGCCTTCTTGCTTAAGAGTACTCGCAAGAGGCTTTCTGACGTCACGCAGGCGGAGACTTTAAAATCCAAATGGCTCCTGGTTGGCATTGGTGGGTGTCTTCCTAAGCATTTGTGCATTTTACTGGAAGTGGGCGCTGGGGGTCAAGAACCAGAGAGAAAGGTAACTGCTGGTATGGGGTTAACTCTGTTCCTGCTAAGAAACTCTGTGGCATCAGAGACCTGGGGCGGCATCTGCCAGGTTCTGGGTTCAGGGATCAGTAAGTTTGTGTGGGCAGCGCCTGGAGAGGGAAAAGAGGATGCTGATTGCTGACCAAGGTGTTCCGCAGGGAGGGGGAGAAGGGGAGGACTGCCTGGGAGGGACAGGTTAAAACACTGCGTTCCTGTGGTAATGCAGCATCTGAAAAGCCATGTAAGAAGAAAAAGTCTGGGAAACTGAAGGCTTGAGAATAAGACCTAAGTGGAATGTAAGCAGTCGAACAAGGAGTGATGTGACTCAGTGCACAGCCTATTGTGCTAAAGTCCCCAGCTCAAACAAACAATAAAGTGGGTGTTATTATTTGGTGTTAGTATTTGGGAATCTGCATTGGCCTGCCTGTCCTTAGGGTCCTGACAGGAAACCTCCTCACCTGTAGCCACTAAGAGCACTTCACCTGTAGCCACTTCTGGGCACATTTGCTATGGTTCCTTGTAACAGGTGGACCTACCCCTAACCTCCCCCTTCTCCTGTGTCTACCTCCCTCTCTCTCCCGCACTCTTTACCCCATGGGACTAGTCTGCTCCCCTCTCTGCCTTCTCTGTCCCTTCTCTCTCATCTTCCAATAAGCCTCCTGTATAAGCCTTATCGCATAGCGTGACTTCTCTTCACTATATATATATATATATATATATATATATATATATATAATTTTATCAACAGTGAGTTCTGTCTTATCCTAGAAAGAAGCCAGGGCAGGACCAGAAAAAGCTGAGTGGCTAGCGTCTAGTGCTGCAGAGACGAAGACAGGGTCTGACATAGGTATGCTTATGATACTAAAATATTTTGAGAATGGAAGCAGCCTCTACATTATGTTATGGAACGGATTGCTTGTCTTTACTGAAAGGGAGATTAGAACCAGAAAGACAATAGTGGGTATTAAACTATGGGGTTAAACATAAAGCAAGAAAAGTAGCTATTAGGAAAAGAGAATGAATCCTGATTTTGAAGCCAAAGGAAACATTTTGAGGAGAGTTAAGGAGCCTGAGATTTCTTGTCAAGCAGTCTGTGAGTTACCATTGAAATAGACATAAGAGATACCAGTGATGTATTCGGGATAACACATTGAAATTTTGCGATCATGGATTGCCGTGTGATGCAGGAATCATATATGTTCATTTTTGCATTGTCTTGCTCGAGTGTATTGAATACTTGAAGTTGCATAGGTGTTATCTTTAGTGAGGACTTAAGTATACATGACAAACAAATACAGCACACAGGGAAAATACTATCGTAAAGGAATAAACTTAGTTACTCTTCTACTTCAGAATAAAAGTGACAATTATTGCTTAATGATCCACTTGCATCTGGAACATTTTTCTGATATTGAAATCATGAATTAGGTTCTGAGCATGAAGCGCAGTTCCATTTCCACCGGTGGTGCTGGCTGCCTCTCCACACAGGAATTAAGATCTCAGGACCTCGACGAACCAGACCTTTATACCCGTCAAGCGTAAGTGCCTCCAACTATGGATCTCAGCTGCATGCTGCCATGTTCTGTACCTCGTTCTCAGAAACTGTAGAATCAGATGGTGAAAGTGGGTCTTCTCTAGTTCCACACTTGAGTCGCTCACTCTCCAAAGGTTAGTAATTCCTTCAGAGAGCTTTGGTTTTACTGTCTAAGTCTGGCAGTATTAATTATATTAGCAATTAAACTAAGAAAATGTCAATATCAACTCAATTTAAAATAACAATCTTATTATAAGGTTTCAAAACTAAAATGGTTTTATTTATTTATTTGCTTCTTTGTTTGTTTTGGTTTGTTTTGGAGACAAGATTTCTCGATGCAGCCCTAGTTTTCCTGGCATTCACTCTGTAGACCAGGTTAGCATCGAACTTTGGGATATACCTTTCTCTGCTTCCAAAGTGCTCAGATTAAAGGTGCGTGCCACCACCACCTACAATGCTTTTAATTTAAAAAAAAAATCTGGGTAAGCAAGATGACTCAGCAGGTAAAGGCACTTATCAACAAACCCAAACACCTGCTTTCAATCCCCAGACCCACATGGTAGAAGAGAACCTGCTGCATCAGCAGCTACTGACCACCAGCTGCTCGCTCTCTTTCTGTCTCTCTCTCTCTCTCTCTCTCTCTCTCTCTCTCTCTCTCTCTCACACACACACACACACACACACACAATAATAAATGTAATAAAGTTAAAATATTTCCAATGCAAAACAATTTCATTGGGCAGCAAAACATGGTCTCCCCTTTTAACGTCAGATCCCTTTAATATCTGACTAATGAAAGACAGTTAGAATCTATTCTGCTGCTGCATTCAGACTGTCCTAGCAGCCAGTCTCTAGGTAGCAATGTATGCATGAAAGGATGAGCATGAGAAGAACAAACAACATCTTAGTTTTGATGTAGTGATACCTAGATATACATACCTTGGAGAACATGTCTAGTCTAGATCAGCAGTTGTCTGGATTGGAGGTGGGAAGTTTGATACAGATTGACAGGAAACAGTCTGTTATTTGTATGACCTGGGGTATGACCTCACCTTTTTGTACTTTGAATCCCTTGTGTATAAGAATGGGGATAGGTTGAGCGGTGGTGCACGTATTTATATAACGGAGGCAGTCTAATCTCTGGGTTTGAGGTCAGCCTGGTCTACAGACAAATTCCAAGACAACCAGAGCTACACAGAAAAACCTGTCTTCCAAAAAAAGAAAGAAAAAGAGTGGAGATACTGGGAGATTGCTCAGTGGTTTAGAGTCGTTCCTATTCTACCACAGGACCCAAATTCAGTTCCCAGTACCCACATTGGGCAGGTCACAACCGCCTGTGACTTCAGCTCAAGGAGATCTGGTGCCCCTTTTGTGACCTCCATAGGCACTCTCGTGCATGTGTGGTTATGCCTATACAAACAAAATATACATAGAATATAAAATAGAACTTTTCACTTTTTTAATGGAGATAATGGCAGACTCTCCTTTACAAGTTGTTCTGAATATTTATTGAGTGTTTATATAGGTCAACTGCTCTTAAGTTCTTCATGCATATTAACTCTTGATACTCGGTGACAACTTTCCCTTAAGGCACAATGGCAAACAAGGGAGTACAAAAAAGGGAGCAGTTATAGGGGCATAAATAGAGACGAAAGTGTTTAGGTTATTGAACAGGCCTTTAGACTACTTGGTACAGAAGATCTATGGGCCTGAAACACACCTTTAAGGATAATATATGTGTTGATAATGTCATGCACAAGGAAATTTGGTTTGTTATTTGTGGTGCTGAGGATTGAGCACAAGCTGAACAAAACACTGAGATACATCCCTGTCACAGAAGTACATTTCATTCCCCCCATATTTTATACCTAAACTGCTGTAACTTCATGGTATGCTCTCCTGCTTTAAGGAATGCATTGTCTTTAGTTATTTAAAGCTTAAAGACTAATGTTTGATGCTGTTGTTACGATGTGTGTGTGTGTGTGTTTGTGTGTGTGATGGATAGCCTTGA
The DNA here is from genome assembly GCF_950005125.1 of Chionomys nivalis. Lineage (NCBI taxonomy): Eukaryota > Metazoa > Chordata > Mammalia > Rodentia > Cricetidae > Chionomys > Chionomys nivalis. Next base: position 97,356,752 of record NC_080093.1, read on the forward strand.
AATAATGCAGACTTGAACACAGAAGGAAATGTTTTTGATTGCCTTCTTAATATGCAACTTGGTATGTTTTCAAGTTCTAAAAAAATAAAGGATACAAGACCTATCCATGATAAAGTATTTATTCAGAAAAATATCCAACATCTATATAAGGTATTAAATTGTCTGATTTGAGTGATTTTGCAGTGTGGTTTAAATTCTGGTTTGTCTGAGACAGGGTTTCTCTGTCTAGCTCTGGCTGTCAGTGGAACTCATTCTGTAGACCAGGCTGGCCCTGAACTCACAGACATCTGCCTGCCTCTGGCTCAGGAGTGCTGGGATTTGCTGGGATTAAAGGTGTGAGCCACTAGCACCCAGTTTTATTGTTTTTTTAAAAGCAATGTATAAGTAAAACCCACAGTTTTACAAAAATAGCTATTCAAGTAATCCACACAAAGTTGTTTTCACCGTTAACAATTTCTATGGCATTTGACATGGGCTACAAACATGGCCCTGTGGTAAAGTACTTTCTTAGCATGTGGCTTCAGACCTGGGCTCAATTCCTAGTACCATCAAAAAGAACAAAACAAAACAAAACAAAACAACTACTTTTTACTAGGAAGACCCTTTTCCCTTCCTCAATAAAAGAGAGGTCAGGAGTGTGCCTTGTATCAGCAATTCCAGCACTTTGTTATCAGACACTGGGGGGATTGCAAGTTCCAGGTCAGGCAGGGTCACATAGTAAGACCCTATCTAAAATACATAACAGCCAGGAAATCTTAAAATGAAAAATGGTCTATGTTTAGTAATAGTGCAAGTTAGTTTGAGTCATGAAAAATTTAAACAAAAATCAGTCTATAAGAAAATGTTGATGAGGGTCTAAAGAGGTGGCTCAGCATCTAAGAACACTGCTTACTCTTCCAGAGGTGCTGAGTTCAGTTCCCAGTAACCACATACTGGCTCACAACTGTCTATAGTGTGATCCCATGTCCTCGTCTGACAAAGTTGGACGTGCAGGTAGAGTACTCATATAAATAAAAATAAGTTTTTAAAGAAAAAAAGGAAGGAAGGAAGGAAGGAAGGAAGGAAGGAAGGAAGGAAGGAAAAGAAATGAAGGAAGAAAAAGTTGATAGCCCGGTGGTGGTAGTGGTGGGAGCACATGCCTTTAATCCCAGCACTCAGGAGCCAGAGGCAGGAAGAGCTCTATGCGTTAGAGGCCAGCCTGGGCTACAGAGTGAGCTCCAAGACAGCCAAGCCTACACAAAGAAACCCTGTCCCATAAAACCAAAAGAGTTGATGATCTAAATATTTGTGCAGTAGGACATACCTATAATCCCAGATTTGGAAAGCAGGAGAATCCATTGTTCTGGGCTATGTAAACTCATGACTCAAAAAAAAAGAAGAATAAAAGAAAAGAAAAACTATATGTATGTAGGACTGGAGGGTTTTTTCTGTGATTAAGAAAACTGTTTGCTCTTGCAGAGGACCTGAATTCAATTTCTGGCACTCACACAGAAACTCAAACCATCTGTAACTGCAGTTCTTCTCATCTAGGAGCACACAACACACATGCTTACATGCAGTGAAGATGTTTATATGCATAAATATACATGTACATAATAATTGACGAGAGGCTGAAGAGGTAGCTCAGCAGTTAAGAGCACTTGTTCTTCCAAAGGGCCTGTGTTCATTGCCAGCACCTGCTTGGTCAATCACAACCCTCAGTAACTCCAGTCCCCTGGATCTGATGCCCTCTTCTGGCCTACTTGAACATTGTGTGCACATGATGTACAAAGTTTACAAAACACCTAGACACATAATTTATTTTAAAAATAATTGAGCAAGACATGGTGGTGCATGCCAGTAATCCCAGCACTCTGGAAGCTGAGAGGAGAATCTTGAGTTCAAGGTTAGCCTGAGCTACATAACAAGTCCAAGGTTACCCTGGTATGTATAGCAAAAACCTTTCTAAATTTTAGAAAATAGATATTAAGAGGGATTACAGCATAAACAATAAAATATCAAAATGGAAAAGTCAAAATAACCAGAAAAAATCAAATATTAACTCTCAAAAAAGATTTTATTAACAAATTATTTTACAGATGAATGCTTTCAAATAATTAAATGTCTAATGGTTTTTAAACATGAGAGTTGTCATAGAAAATAAACACAATTATCAAGAGGCTACTATATGCGTGTACAACAACTTATAGGCATCATAATAAAATCAAACCAATCACCGACAGACATAATATACAAAGCTCAATAATTGCTATCAAAATGTATTTGGCAAATAGGCAATTATTATTTAAGATAAGGTCTTGCTCAGATTAGGTGAGTCTCTAGCCAGAATCTTTGGGCCTTCCTTAGTCCTCTAAATGCTGGAATTAGATGCATGCATGGCAACAACTGGCTCAGCAAATGCTTTACGCATGACCATATGCCTGGTACTGTAATAGATGTCTGAACTAATATAGCACAACACCTGCCCCATGGACTCCATTTCAAGTGGGACGATGGCTACAGGAACAAGTATTTCCCATTACAAGATTATTAAGTTAGCTACAAAGTAGTAGATTTCATAATGGCATTTTTACACATGTTTTCTTCTTCCACACCCTGCCCTCTGGCCTTTGCCTTGCCCTCCCCTCTGTCCCATTCTTGCTGTTTTTCCATTGCCCACAACAACCTAATTTCTGCTCTCCCAGTACAATATTGCATTATCTTCTGTCAGTGTTCCTGTACCCTAATCCTTCAGGTCTCTTTTTCCCTCTCACAGTTCTCTAGTTTCATGAGTCATCCACACATGGACACCGACCCACTCACACATAGAAACTTCAATCAAGGCTGCACACATGAGAGAAAACGTAGTGCTTATCTGAATGCAGTTTATTTCAGCTAACATTCTGAATTGAAATTTCACCCATTTTCCTACAAATGTCATTTTTTTACTTTTAAATCTGTGTATATGTGTGTGTGTGACCACAGAGATGAGAGATGTCAGACCCTCCTGGGGCTTGTGTTACAGGTGGTTGTGAACTGCCTGGTTTGAGTGTTGGGAATCAAATGCTGGTCCTCTGGAAGAACAAGAAGTGCTCTTTATCACTGAGGCATATAGGCAGATCATGTGATAGTTTTGGTTGTCGTCCTCAAAGATTTGTTTATCTTTTATTTTTATGTGTGTGAATATTTTTCCTGCAATATATGTGTACATCCGTGGTGACTGTGGAGGCCAGAAAGGGATTCCCTGGAACTGGAGTTATAGATGGTTCTGAGCCACCAAGTGGGTGCTGGGAACCAAACCCAGTTCCTCTGTAAGAGCAGCCAGTGCTTTTCCCTGAGACATCTGTCCCACCACTTTCTCATTTTTGACAAACCTACTTACTGATTTCCTCAGTAGCTGCAATTTATGCTCACTAGCAGTGAGTAAAGTTTCCTCTTTCCTCAAATTCCTGCCAGCATCTGTTGTTCTGTTTTCTTGATGAAAGTCATTCTGAGCTAGTAAGGTGAGAGTATAAATCATTTTAATTTCACCTTTCCCTGATGGCTTAGGATGTTGAACCCATCATCAAATATTATTTGCCATTTCTATTTCTTCCTTTGAGGACTGTCTGCTCACCTCATTACCTCATGTATGGATTGGATTTGGTTTAATCTTGGCTGTTTTTACATAATAGAACCCTATGCGATACAGAGTTGGCAATGATTTCTCAAATCTGTAAGCTGTCTCTTCAGTTGTGAGGTTCCTTCCATTGTTAGGCAGGTTTTTAGTTTGCTATAATCCATGTGTCAGTCCTTGGGTTGTGTTCTCTGCTGTCACAGTCCATTCAGAAGTTCCTACCTCTGCATAGGATGATTGTTGACACGGGACATAGTTGATGTGTCTTCCCTGCAGTTTCAGCATGTCCTGTCTTCACATGAAGTCTGTGATCTATTTTCAATGTTTCATGTAGTTTGAGACTCGACCTGATTTCATTCTTCTACAGGTACATACCCAGTTTTCTCAGCACCATCTGTAAAAGGATCTTTCCTAATGACATCTGGGTTTAAGGGAAAAAATGAAGTACCTTCTAGGGCTGGGTTGATGAATCCATGATTAAGAGCACTTGCCGCTCTTGCAGAGGACAAAGGTTCAGTTAACAGCACCCATATGGCAGCTCACAATCCCTTATATCTCTAATTCTAAGGTATCTGATGTCATCTTCTGGAGAGTAGTTGACTGTTCAGTTTTCATGAGTTTGTAGGCATTCTGGGGGTAGAATTGTTGTTGAATTCTAGCATTATTCCATGGTAATCCAATAGTACACAGCTGGTTACTACATTTTCTTTGGTATCTGTGAATGTTTGCTTTGTTACTGATTATGTGATCAATTTTTGAGAAGGTTCCATGAGATGCTGAGAAGAAGGTATTTTCTTTTCTGTTGGGTGGAATGTTCTATAGATGTCTATTAATTTCATTTGTTTCACTACATCTGTGATATCTCTTATTGCTCCATTAAGTTTCTGTCTGTTTAGCCTGTCCATTGGTGAGAGAGGAGTGCTGAAACCTACTATTAGAGTGTGTGTTTCCCTTCTTTGAGTTGTGGTGGTGGAGAGTTGTCAGATGTCTGTGTTATTATGGGTGTTCTTAGCTTCCTTGGTTTGTGCTTTGCCTTCTAGTAGTTTCTGTAAGGCTGGGTTTGTGGCTACCTATTATTTAAATCTGTTTTTGTCCTGGAATATCTTTTTTCTCCATTGATGGTGAATGCAAGCTTTGCTGCGAATAGTACTCTGGGATTGCCTTCATGGTCTCTTAGTGTTGGCAGCACATCTATCTAAGACATTCTGGCTTTCATGGTTTCCACTGAGAAGTCAGGTGTAATTCAAGTGCCTACGGACTCCTGATCTTTGATGAAGAAACCAGAAATACATGGGAGACCATTCTCTCCCTTATAAGAGATCATGTCAGCACACAGAAGCCACCCTATTGCTGACACACCCCCACATCCCAAAAAATATTTAATGGAAAGGAATTCCCACACAGACCTCAACCTAAAACCAGATATCTTGAACCTAACAGAAGAAAAAGAAGGGAAGATCCCTGAAATCAATGACATAGGAAAAGACTTTCTGAGCAGAACACTATTAACACAGACACTAATTTCAACAATTAATAAATGGGATCTCATGAAACTGAAAAGCTTCTGCATGACAAAAGATCCCATCATTCAGACAAAGTGGCAGCTTACAGAATGGTAAAATATTTTTTTATCAACTACACACCCAATAGAGGGCTAATATCCAAAATTCTACAAAAAAACTCAAACAAAATGTATAAAGAACTCAAAAGGCTAGATGTCAAGAAAACAAATGACTCAATTAAAACTGGGAATTTTTAAACAGAGAATTCTCAATAGGGAATCTTAAGTGGCTGAGAAAGACTTAAATGTTCAACATTCTCAGTCATTAGTGAAATGCAAACCAAGTCTGCTTTGAGAGTCCATTTTACACCTGTCAGAATCCTTAGGATCAATAATACGATTGACAGTTCCTGCTGGCAAGGACATAGAATAAGGGGTACACTCATCCACTGCTGGTAGGAGTGCAGACTCATACAGTCACTATGGAAATGAGTGTGGATTTACCTTAGAGAGATGGGAACTGATCTACCTCGTGATCCAGCTCTATCACTCTTGGGCATTTACCCAAAGGAAACTTCATCCTACCACAGAGACGCTTACTCAACCATGTCCATTGCTGCTCTATTAATAATGCCCAGAAATTGGATAACATATTCAAGACATGAATATGAATGGATAATAAAAATTGGAACCTTTATACAAATGAATATTACTCAGCCATTAAAAAGAATTAAATTCACAGTAAATGGGTAGAACTAGGGGGAGAAATCACACTGAGTGAGGTACCCAGACACAGAAAGCCAAATGTGGCATGTATTAGCTTACATGTGGATATACAGAATCACAGAGATTAAGCATAGAGTAACAGACTAAGGAGGAGAGAAGCATCTCATCAGGAAAGAAGAAATAGAATAGAAAGGTACAGGCTGGTGAGGGGAGGTGCAAGGAGAGAAATAGAGGGACGAGGGAGTGTATACAGGGAGAAACAGCTAAAACTAAGGCCACGGAAGTTGTGTGCAGTGGCATGGGTATTGATACAGTCGATGCTTCCTGAAATAAATGCATATGTGAAGGCAATCTAACAGAGAAATCAAATAACAGGGTGATGAGACTGTGTCTGAGAGCTTTCTCCTTCTGTCTTGCATTCCATTCTTTAGGTTGGGATTAAAGATGTGCACCACTGGGATTAAAGGCGTGCACCGCCAGGTTTCTATGGCAAACTAGTGTGGCTACTGAGATTAAAGGTGTGTGCTACCACTTACTCTCTGATCTTCAGCTAAACTTTCTTTATTAAAATACAAATGAAATATCACTACACGTAAGTATCACGAAACATTGTAAAGGAGGGGACACATAGATTATAAGAGCCAGAGCATCATGGAGTTTGCTGTGACATTGTATCTCCTAGGAATGTCAGAATCTACACCAATAAAATCTTATTAACATGGCTGCTTAAGTATGAGCTGAATAAGGACAAGAGGCAATCTATAAGGGACAAGGGGCCAACCAGCCCTACACAAAGAACTATAGGGAACTCACAAATGCCGGGAGTGGAGAAACAGTTTTAGTCCTACTGTGGGAAGAGTACACGAAATGCTTATCCAATACCAAATGGTGAGCCCTGAATCATACATACAAATAACATTATACTAAATTAAAGTATGCGTGTGTTATAGTTTCTTAGGTACTTAACAGTATGAATCCTTGTGATTTTTTTCACATATCCATACTATTATTTTGCTCTCCTTTCTCCCTGTGTATTTATCTCCCTTCAACCTAATTATAACCCTGACAGCACACAGACAAGTAACATACAGATCGGGCAGGTTACATACACATATGCATGTAACAAAATTAATGAATAATCCATGAATTTGAAAGGGAACAAGGAGGCATATAAGAGCGGGTTTGAAGAAAAAAAGTAAAAGGAGAAATGATGTTTCATTGTTACAAAATATTTGTATAACTATGTAAAGACGTGTTGCATTTGTTGAATTATATGTAAAAATGTGTTGCTGTTTTACCTTGTCTGCCTAAGGCACCTGATTAGTCTAACAAAAAGCTAAATGGCCAATAGCAAGAAAGAGGTATAGGCAGGACTTGCAGGCAGGGAAACTGAGTAGCAGGAGGAATTTAGGCTTAGAAAGGAAGAAAGAAAAAGAGATACCAGGGAGAAACCAGTGGCCAATCAGACACACATGGAGGAAGCAGGAAACCAAGACATACAGAATAAAAGAAAGGTAAAAAGCCCCAAGGAAAAATGTAGATGAATAGAAACAGGTTAAATTAAGTTCAAAAAGCTAGCAGGACGAGCCTAAGCTAAGACTAAGCACTTATAATTAATAAGAAGCATTCATAATAAATTATTTGGGAGTTTCTTGGTGGCCCAAAGGAAAATTCCAACTACACATAATACAATAAATAAAATAAAGAAGTAGTTGTTTTTAAAGAATTAACATAAAGGGTAAAAAAGGGACACAGCCAAGACTGTTAAATAGACAAGCTTGTCTCAGAAAAAAAAAAGAAGATAAAAAGAGATGTAACATATCCCTATTACCTGCTCTGAAGAATTTTTCACAGATACTGCCACGGCATAACCACATGGGAATAAGGTGGCCTGCATTAATTAAAAGAGTTTCTAATAGTAAAGTATATTACAGTTGCTTATGACTTAAAATGTCATTATAAAATATCTAGCAAATTAAATTCAACTTGATTACATTATCATTTCTTCCCACTACATTCCTTAGGATGAATTTTAATTTATTAACGCCATGTATCACTAAGCTAAAATCCTGATACAATTATCTCACTTGATCCTGAGTGGCATTCAGAAGTAGACATAGAAAGCAAGCTTGTCAGGTTTTTGTGTGTCTATGACTACCAGCCTGATGACTGTAGACTTCAACATTTTAAACTTTGTACAAAAAAAATGTTTCAATGAGTTCTTTGATGAGGAATGATTTTCGAAAGACTAATATGTGAAAACTTGCTTTATTTAAGCACCTGTAGAACATTAATCCTTTCTCACTTCAGTCTTCTATAAAAAGAATCCAGGAGTAGTTAATGCATAAGCAATAGCTATTACAATAGTCTTACTAATTGACCTTGTAATGACAAAATATGGGAGATCTTGGTCAAACAGAGATAATACTTCCAATTCAAATGTCTTAGCTAAAGTGATTTTGTATTTCTTCTATAGACTCTTCTCAAACTCACAGAGATCCCCCTGCCTCTGCCTCTTGAGTACTGGGAGTAAAGGAATGTACCACCACTGACCAGCAAATTTTGTACTTCTTAAGGCATCTTGAAACTAAGATGAGTGTTGAAATGAATTTTGAGAACTTAGGTCCTGATAAAACTGTACAAGAATACTTTTTATTTGCCTCTATTTTTTTTAAAAAAGATCTTTATTATTTTTATTTTATGTATAAAGTGTTTTGCCTACATGTATGTCTGTATACCACACGTGTGTCTGGTGCCCACCAAGGCCAGAAGAGGGCATCAGACCTCCTGAAATTAGAGTTATAGTTATGGGTCCTGGGGATTTAACCCATTTCTTTGGAAGAGCAGGCAGTGCTCTTACCCATGGAGCCATTTCACCAGCCCCAGGGATATTTTACAAAACAAAACAACAATAAAAGATACTATGGAAAACAACTGGGCACTGCTGCAAAAGTACTTGATTGTCTCAAATACAGATGAGGAGACACACTGATGGCTAGGAAAGGATGAAACTCAAAAGGGTTGCTAGGGACAAAACTACAATTCTAGCCAGAGGCACAACAGCTGCAAGATTTAGAAATCTAAGCTTTTGCCCTAGGACTTCCCACCACTGTCTGGGAACTGGCATAGCCTTCTTGCTTAAGAGTACTCGCAAGAGGCTTTCTGACGTCACGCAGGCGGAGACTTTAAAATCCAAATGGCTCCTGGTTGGCATTGGTGGGTGTCTTCCTAAGCATTTGTGCATTTTACTGGAAGTGGGCGCTGGGGGTCAAGAACCAGAGAGAAAGGTAACTGCTGGTATGGGGTTAACTCTGTTCCTGCTAAGAAACTCTGTGGCATCAGAGACCTGGGGCGGCATCTGCCAGGTTCTGGGTTCAGGGATCAGTAAGTTTGTGTGGGCAGCGCCTGGAGAGGGAAAAGAGGATGCTGATTGCTGACCAAGGTGTTCCGCAGGGAGGGGGAGAAGGGGAGGACTGCCTGGGAGGGACAGGTTAAAACACTGCGTTCCTGTGGTAATGCAGCATCTGAAAAGCCATGTAAGAAGAAAAAGTCTGGGAAACTGAAGGCTTGAGAATAAGACCTAAGTGGAATGTAAGCAGTCGAACAAGGAGTGATGTGACTCAGTGCACAGCCTATTGTGCTAAAGTCCCCAGCTCAAACAAACAATAAAGTGGGTGTTATTATTTGGTGTTAGTATTTGGGAATCTGCATTGGCCTGCCTGTCCTTAGGGTCCTGACAGGAAACCTCCTCACCTGTAGCCACTAAGAGCACTTCACCTGTAGCCACTTCTGGGCACATTTGCTATGGTTCCTTGTAACAGGTGGACCTACCCCTAACCTCCCCCTTCTCCTGTGTCTACCTCCCTCTCTCTCCCGCACTCTTTACCCCATGGGACTAGTCTGCTCCCCTCTCTGCCTTCTCTGTCCCTTCTCTCTCATCTTCCAATAAGCCTCCTGTATAAGCCTTATCGCATAGCGTGACTTCTCTTCACTACATATATATATATATATATATATATATATATATATATATATATATATAATTTTATCAACAGTGAGTTCTGTCTTATCCTAGAAAGAAGCCAGGGCAGGACCAGAAAAAGCTGAGTGGCTAGCGTCTAGTGCTGCAGAGACGAAGACAGGGTCTGACATAGGTATGCTTATGATACTAAAATATTTTGAGAATGGAAGCAGCCTCTACATTATGTTATGGAACGGATTGCTTGTCTTTACTGAAAGGGAGATTAGAACCAGAAAGACAATAGTGGGTATTAAACTATGGGGTTAAACATAAAGCAAGAAAAGTAGCTATTAGGAAAAGAGAATGAATCCTGATTTTGAAGCCAAAGGAAACATTTTGAGGAGAGTTAAGGAGCCTGAGATTTCTTGTCAAGCAGTCTGTGAGTTACCATTGAAATAGACATAAGAGATACCAGTGATGTATTCGGGATAACACATTGAAATTTTGCGATCATGGATTGCCGTGTGATGCAGGAATCATATATGTTCATTTTTGCATTGTCTTGCTCGAGTGTATTGAATACTTGAAGTTGCATAGGTGTTATCTTTAGTGAGGACTTAAGTATACATGACAAACAAATACAGCACACAGGGAAAATACTATCGTAAAGGAATAAACTTAGTTACTCTTCTACTTCAGAATAAAAGTGACAATTATTGCTTAATGATCCACTTGCATCTGGAACATTTTTCTGATATTGAAATCATGAATTAGGTTCTGAGCATGAAGCGCAGTTCCATTTCCACCGGTGGTGCTGGCTGCCTCTCCACACAGGAATTAAGATCTCAGGACCTCGACGAACCAGACCTTTATACCCGTCAAGCGTAAGTGCCTCCAACTATGGATCTCAGCTGCATGCTGCCATGTTCTGTACCTCGTTCTCAGAAACTGTAGAATCAGATGGTGAAAGTGGGTCTTCTCTAGTTCCACACTTGAGTCGCTCACTCTCCAAAGGTTAGTAATTCCTTCAGAGAGCTTTGGTTTTACTGTCTAAGTCTGGCAGTATTAATTATATTAGCAATTAAACTAAGAAAATGTCAATATCAACTCAATTTAAAATAACAATCTTATTATAAGGTTTCAAAACTAAAATGGTTTTATTTATTTATTTGCTTCTTTGTTTGTTTTGGTTTGTTTTGGAGACAAGATTTCTCGATGCAGCCCTAGTTTTCCTGGCATTCACTCTGTAGACCAGGTTAGCATCGAACTTTGGGATATACCTTTCTCTGCTTCCAAAGTGCTCAGATTAAAGGTGCGTGCCACCACCACCTACAATGCTTTTAATTTAAAAAAAAAATCTGGGTAAGCAAGATGACTCAGCAGGTAAAGGCACTTATCAACAAACCCAAACACCTGCTTTCAATCCCCAGACCCACATGGTAGAAGAGAACCTGCTGCATCAGCAGCTACTGACCACCAGCTGCTCGCTCTCTTTCTGTCTCTCTCTCTCTCTCTCTCTCTCTCTCTCTCTCTCTCTCTCTCTCTCACACACACACACACACACACACACACACAATAATAAATGTAATAAAGTTAAAATATTTCCAATGCAAAACAATTTCATTGGGCAGCAAAACATGGTCTCCCCTTTTAACGTCAGATCCCTTTAATATCTGACTAATGAAAGACAGTTAGAATCTATTCTGCTGCTGCATTCAGACTGTCCTAGCAGCCAGTCTCTAGGTAGCAATGTATGCATGAAAGGATGAGCATGAGAAGAACAAACAACATCTTAGTTTTGATGTAGTGATACCTAGATATACATACCTTGGAGAACATGTCTAGTCTAGATCAGCAGTTGTCTGGATTGGAGGTGGGGAAGTTTGATACAGATTGACAGGAAACAGTCTGTTATTTGTATGACCTGGGGTATGACCTCACCTTTTTGTACTTTGAATCCCTTGTGTATAAGAATGGGGATAGGTTGAGCGGTGGTGCACGTATTTAATTAAACGGAGGCAGTCTAATCTCTGGGTTTGAGGTCAGCCTGGTCTACAGACAAATTCCAAGACAACCAGAGCTACACAGAAAAACCTGTCTTCCAAAAAAAGAAAGAAAAAGAGTGGAGATACTGGGAGATTGCTCAGTGGTTTAGAGTCGTTCCTATTCTACCACAGGACCCAAATTCAGTTCCCAGTACCCACATTGGGCAGGTCACAACCGCCTGTGACTTCAGCTCAAGGAGATCTGGTGCCCCTTTTGTGACCTCCATAGGCACTCTCGTGCATGTGTGGTTATGCCTATACAAACAAAATATACATAGAATATAAAATAGAACTTTTCACTTTTTTAATGGAGATAATGGCAGACTCTCCTTTACAAGTTGTTCTGAATATTTATTGAGTGTTTATATAGGTCAACTGCTCTTAAGTTCTTCATGCATATTAACTCTTGATACTCGGTGACAACTTTCCCTTAAGGCACAATGGCAAACAAGGGAGTACAAAAAAGGGAGCAGTTATAGGGGCATAAATAGAGACGAAAGTGTTTAGGTTATTGAACAGGCCTTTAGACTACTTGGTACAGAAGATCTATGGGCCTGAAACACACCTTTAAGGATAATATATGTGTTGATAATGTCATGCACAAGGAAATTTGGTTTGTTATTTGTGGTGCTGAGGATTGAGCACAAGCTGAACAAAACACTGAGATACATCCCTGTCACAGAAGTACATTTCATTCCCCCCATATTTTATACCTAAACTGCTGTAACTTCATGGTATGCTCTCCTGCTTTAAGGAATGCATTGTCTTTAGTTATTTAAAGCTTAAAGACTAATGTTTGATGCTGTTGTTACGATGTGTGTGTGTGTGTGTTTGTGTGTGTGATGGATAGCCTTGAAATAATGCAGACTTGAACACAGAAGGAAATGTTTTTGATTGCCTTCTTAATATGCAACTTGGTATGTTTTCAAGTTCTAAAAAAATAAAGGATACAAGACCTATCCATGATAAAGTATTTATTCAGAAAAATATCCAACATCTATATAAGGTATTAAATTGTCTGATTTGAGTGATTTTGCAGTGTGGTTTAAATTCTGGTTTGTCTGAGACAGGGTTTCTCTGTCTAGCTCTGGCTGTCAGTGGAACTCATTCTGTAGACCAGGCTGGCCCTGAACTCACAGACATCTGCCTGCCTCTGGCTCAGGAGTGCTGGGATTTGCTGGGATTAAAGGTGTGAGCCACTAGCACCCAGTTTTATTGTTTTTTTTAAAAGCAATGTATAAGTAAAACCCACAGTTTTACAAAAATAGCTATTCAAGTAATCCACACAAAGTTGTTTTCACCGTTAACAATTTCTATGGCATTTGACATGGGCTACAAACATGGCCCTGTGGTAAAGTACTTTCTTAGCATGTGGCTTCAGACCTGGGCTCAATTCCTAGTACCATCAAAAAGAACAAAACAAAACAAAACAAAACAACTACTTTTTACTAGGAAGACCCTTTTCCCTTCCTCAATAAAAGAGAGGTCAGGAGTGTGCCTTGTATCAGCAATTCCAGCACTTTGTTATCAGACACTGGGGGGATTGCAAGTTCCAGGTCAGGCAGGGTCACATAGTAAGACCCTATCTAAAATACATAACAGCCAGGAAATCTTAAAATGAAAAATGGTCTATGTTTAGTAATAGTGCAAGTTAGTTTGAGTCATGAAAAATTTAAACAAAAATCAGTCTATAAGAAAATGTTGATGAGGGTCTAAAGAGGTGGCTCAGCATCTAAGAACACTGCTTACTCTTCCAGAGGTGCTGAGTTCAGTTCCCAGTAACCACATACTGGCTCACAACTGTCTATAGTGTGATCCCATGTCCTCGTCTGACAAAGTTGGACGTGCAGGTAGAGTACTCATATAAATAAAAATAAGTTTTTAAAGAAAAAAAGGAAGGAAGGAAGGAAGGAAGGAAGGAAGGAAGGAAGGAAAAGAAATGAAGGAAGAAAAAGTTGATAGCCCGGTGGTGGTAGTGGTGGGAGCACATGCCTTTAATCCCAGCACTCAGGAGCCAGAGGCAGGAAGAGCTCTATGCGTTAGAGGCCAGCCTGGGCTACAGAGTGAGCTCCAAGACAGCCAAGCCTACACAAAGAAACCCTGTCCCATAAAACCAAAAGAGTTGATGATCTAAATATTTGTGCAGTAGGACATACCTATAATCCCAGATTTGGAAAGCAGGAGAATCCATTGTTCTGGGCTATGTAAACTCATGACTCAAAAAAAAAGAAGAATAAAAGAAAAGAAAAACTATATGTATGTAGGACTGGAGGGTTTTTTCTGTGATTAAGAAAACTGTTTGCTCTTGCAGAGGACCTGAATTCAATTTCTGGCACTCACACAGAAACTCAAACCATCTGTAACTGCAGTTCTTCTCATCTAGGAGCACACAACACACATGCTTACATGCAGTGAAGATGTTTATATGCATAAATATACATGTACATAATAATTGACGAGAGGCTGAAGAGGTAGCTCAGCAGTTAAGAGCACTTGTTCTTCCAAAGGGCCTGTGTTCATTGCCAGCACCTGCTTGGTCAATCACAACCCTCAGTAACTCCAGTCCCCTGGATCTGATGCCCTCTTCTGGCCTACTTGAACATTGTGTGCACATGATGTACAAAGTTTACAAAACACCTAGACACATAATTTATTTTAAAAATAATTGAGCAAGACATGGTGGTGCATGCCAGTAATCCCAGCACTCTGGAAGCTGAGAGGAGAATCTTGAGTTCAAGGTTAGCCTGAGCTACATAACAAGTCCAAGGTTACCCTGGTATGTATAGCAAAAACCTTTCTAAATTTTAGAAAATAGATATTAAGAGGGATTACAGCATAAACAATAAAATATCAAAATGGAAAAGTCAAAATAACCAGAAAAAATCAAATATTAACTCTCAAAAAAGATTTTATTAACAAATTATTTTACAGATGAATGCTTTCAAATAATTAAATGTCTAATGGTTTTTAAACATGAGAGTTGTCATAGAAAATAAACACAATTATCAAGAGGCTACTATATGCGTGTACAACAACTTATAGGCATCATAATAAAATCAAACCAATCACCGACAGACATAATATACAAAGCTCAATAATTGCTATCAAAATGTATTTGGCAAATAGGCAATTATTATTTAAGATAAGGTCTTGCTCAGATTAGGTGAGTCTCTAGCCAGAATCTTTGGGCCTTCCTTAGTCCTCTAAATGCTGGAATTAGATGCATGCATGGCAACAACTGGCTCAGCAAATGCTTTACGCATGACCATATGCCTGGTACTGTAATAGATGTCTGAACTAATATAGCACAACACCTGCCCCATGGACTCCATTTCAAGTGGGACGATGGCTACAGGAACAAGTATTTCCCATTACAAGATTATTAAGTTAGCTACAAAGTAGTAGATTTCATAATGGCATTTTTACACATGTTTTCTTCTTCCACACCCTGCCCTCTGGCCTTTGCCTTGCCCTCCCCTCTGTCCCATTCTTGCTGTTTTTCCATTGCCCACAACAACCTAATTTCTGCTCTCCCAGTACAATATTGCATTATCTTCTGTCAGTGTTCCTGTACCCTAATCCTTCAGGTCTCTTTTTCCCTCTCACAGTTCTCTAGTTTCATGAGTCATCCACACATGGACACCGACCCACTCACACATAGAAACTTCAATCAAGGCTGCACACATGAGAGAAAACGTAGTGCTTATCTGAATGCAGTTTATTTCAGCTAACATTCTGAATTGAAATTTCACCCATTTTCCTACAAATGTCATTTTTTTACTTTTAAATCTGTGTATATGTGTGTGTGTGACCACAGAGATGAGAGATGTCAGACCCTCCTGGGGCTTGTGTTACAGGTGGTTGTGAACTGCCTGGTTTGAGTGTTGGGAATCAAATGCTGGTCCTCTGGAAGAACAAGAAGTGCTCTTTATCACTGAGGCATATAGGCAGATCATGTGATAGTTTTGGTTGTCGTCCTCAAAGATTTGTTTATCTTTTATTTTTATGTGTGTGAATATTTTTCCTGCAATATATGTGTACATCCGTGGTGACTGTGGAGGCCAGAAAGGGATTCCCTGGAACTGGAGTTATAGATGGTTCTGAGCCACCAAGTGGGTGCTGGGAACCAAACCCAGTTCCTCTGTAAGAGCAGCCAGTGCTTTTCCCTGAGACATCTGTCCCACCACTTTCTCATTTTTGACAAACCTACTTACTGATTTCCTCAGTAGCTGCAATTTATGCTCACTAGCAGTGAGTAAAGTTTCCTCTTTCCTCAAATTCCTGCCAGCATCTGTTGTTCTGTTTTCTTGATGAAAGTCATTCTGAGCTAGTAAGGTGAGAGTATAAATCATTTTAATTTCACCTTTCCCTGATGGCTTAGGATGTTGAACCCATCATCAAATATTATTTGCCATTTCTATTTCTTCCTTTGAGGACTGTCTGCTCACCTCATTACCTCATGTATGGATTGGATTTGGTTTAATCTTGGCTGTTTTTACATAATAGAACCCTATGCGATACAGAGTTGGCAATGATTTCTCAAATCTGTAAGCTGTCTCTTCAGTTGTGAGGTTCCTTCCATTGTTAGGCAGGTTTTTAGTTTGCTATAATCCATGTGTCAGTCCTTGGGTTGTGTTCTCTGCTGTCACAGTCCATTCAGAAGTTCCTACCTCTGCATAGGATGATTGTTGACACGGGACATAGTTGATGTGTCTTCCCTGCAGTTTCAGCATGTCCTGTCTTCACATGAAGTCTGTGATCTATTTTCAATGTTTCATGTAGTTTGAGACTCGACCTGATTTCATTCTTCTACAGGTACATACCCAGTTTTCTCAGCACCATCTGTAAAAGGATCTTTCCTAATGACATCTGGGTTTAAGGGAAAAAATGAAGTACCTTCTAGGGCTGGGTTGATGAATCCATGATTAAGAGCACTTGCCGCTCTTGCAGAGGACAAAGGTTCAGTTAACAGCACCCATATGGCAGCTCACAATCCCTTATATCTCTAATTCTAAGGTATCTGATGTCATCTTCTGGAGAGTAGTTGACTGTTCAGTTTTCATGAGTTTGTAGGCATTCTGGGGGTAGAATTGTTGTTGAATTCTAGCATTATTCCATGGTAATCCAATAGTACACAGCTGGTTACTACATTTTCTTTGGTATCTGTGAATGTTTGCTTTGTTACTGATTATGTGATCAATTTTTGAGAAGGTTCCATGAGATGCTGAGAAGAAGGTATTTTCTTTTCTGTTGGGTGGAATGTTCTATAGATGTCTATTAATTTCATTTGTTTCACTACATCTGTGATATCTCTTATTGCTCCATTAAGTTTCTGTCTGTTTAGCCTGTCCATTGGTGAGAGAGGAGTGCTGAAACCTACTATTAGAGTGTGTGTTTCCCTTCTTTGAGTTGTGGTGGTGGAGAGTTGTCAGATGTCTGTGTTATTATGGGTGTTCTTAGCTTCCTTGGTTTGTGCTTTGCCTTCTAGTAGTTTCTGTAAGGCTGGGTTAGTGGCTACCTATTATTTAAATCTGTTTTTGTCCTGGAATATCTTTTTTCTCCATTGATGGTGAATGCAAGCTTTGCTGCGAATAGTACTCTGGGATTGCCTTCATGGTCTCTTAGTGTTGGCAGCACATCTATCTAAGACATTCTGGCTTTCATGGTTTCCACTGAGAAGTCAGGTGTAATTCAAGTGCCTACGGACTCCTGATCTTTGATGAAGAAACCAGAAATACATGGGAGACCATTCTCTCCCTTATAAGAGATCATGTCAGCACACAGAAGCCACCCTATTGCTGACACACCCCCACATCCCAAAAAATATTTAATGGAAAGGAATTCCCACACAGACCTCAACCTAAAACCAGATATCTTGAACCTAACAGAAGAAAAAGAAGGGAAGATCCCTGAAATCAATGACATAGGAAAAGACTTTCTGAGCAGAACACTATTAACACAGACACTAATTTCAACAATTAATAAATGGGATCTCATGAAACTGAAAAGCTTCTGCATGACAAAAGATCCCATCATTCAGACAAAGTGGCAGCTTACAGAATGGTAAAATATTTTTTTATCAACTACACACCCAATAGAGGGCTAATATCCAAAATTCTACAAAAAAACTCAAACAAAATGTATAAAGAACTCAAAAGGCTAGATGTCAAGAAAACAAATGACTCAATTAAAACTGGGAATTTTTAAACAGAGAATTCTCAATAGGGAATCTTAAGTGGCTGAGAAAGACTTAAATGTTCAACATTCTCAGTCATTAGTGAAATGCAAACCAAGTCTGCTTTGAGAGTCCACTTTACACCTGTCAGAATCCCTAGGATCAATAATACGAGTGACAGTTCCTGCTGGCAAGGACATAGAATAAGGGGTACACTCATCCACTGCTGGTAGGAGTGCAGACTCATACAGTCACTATGGAAATGAGTGTGGATTTACCGTAGAGAGATGGGACCTGATCTACCTCGTGATAAAAATTGGAACCTTTATACAAATGAATATTACTCAGCCATTAAAAAGAATTAAATTCACAGTAAATGGGTAGAACTAGGGGGAGAAATCACCCTGAGTGAGGTACCCAGACACAGAAAGCCAAATGTGGCATGTATTAGCTTACATGTGGATATACAGAATCACAGAGATTAAGCATAGAGTAACAGACTAAGGAGGAGAGAAGCATCTCATCAGGAAATAAGAAATAGAATAGAAAGGTACAGGCTGGTGAGGGGAGGTGCAAGGAGAGAAATAGAGGGACGAGGGAGTGTATACAGGGAGAAACAGCTAAAACTAAGGCCACGGAAGTAGTGTGCAGTGGCATGGGTATTGATACAGTCGATGCTTCCTGAAATAAATGCATATGTGAAGGCAATCTAACAGAGAAATCAAATAACAGGGTGATGAGACTGTGTCTGAGAGCTTTCTCCTTCTGTCTTGCATTCCATTCTTTAGGTTGGGATTAAAGATGTGCACCACTGGGATTAAAGGCGTGCACCGCCAGGTTTCTATGGCAAACTAGTGTGGCTACTGAGATTAAAGGTGTGTGCTACCACTTACTCTCTGATCTTCAGCTAAACTTTCTTTATTAAAATACAAATGAAATATCACTACACGTAAGTATCACGAAACATTGTAAAGGAGGGGACACATAGATTATAAGAGCCAGAGCATCATGGAGTTTGCTGTGACATTGTATCTCCTAGGAATGTCAGAATCTACACCAATAAAATCTTATTAACATGGCTGCTTAAGTATGAGCTGAATAAGGACAAGAGGCAATCTATAAGGGACAAGGGGCCAACCAGCCCTACACAAAGAACTATAGGGAACTCACAAATGCCGGGAGTGGAGAAACAGTTTTAGTCCTACTGTGGGAAGAGTACACGAAATGCTTATCCAATACCAAATGGTGAGCCCTGAATCATACATACAAATAACATTATACTAAATTAAAGTATGCGTGTGTTATAGTTTCTTAGGTACTTAACAGTATGAATCCTTGTGATTTTTTTCACATATCCATACTATTATTTTGCTCTCCTTTCTCCCTGTGTATTTATCTCCCTTCAACCTAATTATAACCCTGACAGCACACAGACAAGTAACATACAGATCGGGCAGGTTACATACACATATGCATGTAACAAAATTAATGAATAATCCATGAATTTGAAAGGGAACAAGGAGGCATATAAGAGCGGGTTTGAAGAAAAAAAGTAAAAGGAGAAATGATGTTTCATTGTTACAAAATATTTGTATAACTATGTAAAGACGTGTTGCATTTGTTGAATTATATGTAAAAATGTGTTGCTGTTTTACCTTGTCTGCCTAAGGCACCTGATTAGTCTAACAAAAAGCTAAATGGCCAATAGCAAGAAAGAGGTATAGGCAGGACTTGCAGGCAGGGAAACTGAGTAGCAGGAGGAATTTAGGCTTAGAAAGGAAGAAAGAAAAAGAGATACCAGGGAGAAACCAGTGGCCAATCAGACACACATGGAGGAAGCAGGAAACCAAGACATACAGAATAAAAGAAAGGTAAAAAGCCCCAAGGAAAAATGTAGATGAATAGAAACAGGTTAAATTAAGTTCAAAAAGCTAGCAGGACGAGCCTAAGCTAAGACTAAGCACTTATAATTAATAAGAAGCATTCATAATAAATTATTTGGGAGTTTCTTGGTGGCCCAAAGGAAAATTCCAACTACACATAATACAATAAATAAAATAAAGAAGTAGTTGTTTTTAAAGAATTAACATAAAAGGTAAAAAAGGGACACAGCCAAGACTGTTAAATAGACAAGCTTGTCTCAGAAAAAAAAAGAAGATAAAAAGAGATGTAACATATCCCTATTACCTGCTCTGAAGAATTTTTCACAGATACTGCCACGGCATAACCACATGGGAATAAGGTGGCCTGCATTAATTAAAAGAGTTTCTAATAGTAAAGTATATTACAGTTGCTTATGACTTAAAATGTCATTATAAAATATCTAGCAAATTAAATTCAACTTGATTACATTATCATTTCTTCCCACTACATTCCTTAGGATGAATTTTAATTTATTAACGCCATGTATCACTAAGCTAAAATCCTGATACAATTATGTCACTTGATCCTGAGTGGCATTCAGAAGTAGACATAGAAAGCAAGCTTGTCAGGTTTTTGTGTGTCTATGACTACCAGCCTGATGACTGTAGACTTCAACTTTTTAAAATTTGTACAAAAAAAAAATGTTTCAATGAGTTCTTTGATGAGGAATGATTTTAGAAGGACTAGTATGTGAAAACTTGCTTTATTTAAGCACCCATAGAACATTAATCCTTTCTCACTTCAGTCTTCTATAAAAAGAATCCAGGAGTAGTTAATGCATAAGCAATAGCTATTACAATAGTCTTACTAATTGACCTTGTAATGACAAAATATGGGAGATCTTGGTCAAACAGAGATAATACTTCCAATTCAAATGTCTTAGCTAAAGTGATTTTGTATTTCTTCTGTAGACTCTTCTCAAACTCACAGAGATCCCCCTGCCTCTGCCTCTTGAGTACTGGGAGTAAAGGAATGTACCACCACTGACCAGCAAATTTTGTACTTCTTAAGGCATCTTGAAACTAAGATTAGTGTTGAAATGAATTTTGAGAACTTAGGTCCTGATAAAACTGTACAAGAATACTTTTTATTTGCCTTTATTTTTTTAAAAAAGATCTTTATTATTTTTATTTTATGTATAAAGTGTTTTGCCTACATGTATGTCTGTATACCACACGTGTGTCTGGTGCCCACCAAGGCCAGAAGAGGGCATCAGACCTCCTGAAATTAGAGTTATAGTTATGGGTCCTGGGGATTTAACCCATTTCTTTGGAAGAGCAGGCAGTGCTCTTACCCATGGAGCCATTTCACCAGGCCCAGGGATATTTTACAAAACAAAACAACAATAAAAGATACTATGGAAAACAACTGGGCACTGCTGCAAAAGTACTTGATTGTCTCAAATACAGATGAGGAGACACACTGATGGCTAGGAAAGACTGAAACTCAAAAGGGCTGCTAGGGACAAAACTACAATTCTAGCCAGAGGCACAACAGCTGCAAGATTTAGAAATCTAAGCTTTTGCCCTAGGACTTCCCACCACTGTCTGGGAACTGGCATAGCCTTCTTGCTTAAGAGTACTCGCAAGAGGCTTTCTGACGTCACGCAGGCGGAGACTTTAAAAGCCAAATGGCTCCTGGTTGGCATTGGTGGGTGTCTTCCTAAGCAGTTGTGCATTTTACTGGAAGTGGGCGCTGGGGGTCAAGAACCAGAGAGAAAGGTAACTGCTGGTATGGGGTTAACTCTGTTCCTGCTAAGAAACTCTGTGGCATCAGAGACCTGGGGCGGCATCTGCCAGGTTCTGGGTTCAGGGATCAGTAAGTTTGTGTGGGCAGCGCCTGGAGAGGGAAAAGAGGATGCTGATTGCTGACCAAGGTGTTCCGCAGGGAGGGGGAGAAGGGGAGGACTGCCTGGGAGGGACAGGTTAAAACACTGCGTTCCTGTGGTAATGCAGCATCTGAAAAGCCATGTAAGAAGAAAAAGTCTGGGAAACTGAAGGCTTGAGAATAAGACCTAAGTGGAATGTAAGCAGTCGAACAAGGAGTGATGTGACTCAGTGCACAGCCTATTGTGCTAAAGTCCCCAGCTCAAACAAACAATAAAGTGGGTGTTATTATTTGGTGTTAGTATTTGGGAATCTGCATTGGCCTGCCTGTCCTTAGGGTCCTGACAGGAAACCTCCTCACCTGTAGCCACTAAGAGCACTTCACCTGTAGCCACTTCTGGGCACATTTGCTATGGTTCCTTGTAACAGGTGGACCTACCCCTAACCTCCCCCTTCTCCTGTGTCTACCTCCCTCTCTCTCCCGCACTCTTTACCCCATGGGACTAGTCTGCTCCCCTCTCTGCCTTCTCTGTCCCTTCTCTCTCATCTTCCAATAAGCCTCCTGTATAAGCCTTATCGCATAGCGTGACTTCTCTTCACTACATATATATATATATATATATATATATATATATATAATTTTATCAACAGTGAGTTCTGTCTTATCCTAGAAAGAAGCCAGGGCAGGACCAGAAAAAGCTGAGTGGCTAGCGTCTAGTGCTGCAGAGACGAAGACAGGGTCTGACATAGATATGCTTATGATACTAAAATATTTTGAGAATGGAAGCAGCCTCTACATTATGTTATGGAACGGATTGCTTGTCTTTACTGAAAGGGAGATTAGAACCAGAAAGACAATAGTGGGTATTAAACTATGGGGTTAAACATAAAGCAAGAAAAGTAGATATTAGGAGAAGAGAATGAATCCTGATTTTGAAGCCAAAGGAAACATTTTGAGGAGAGTTAAGGAGCCTGAGATTTCTTGTCAAGCAGTCTGTGAGTTACCATTGAAATAGACATAAGAGATACCAGTGATGTATTCGGGATAACACATTGAAATTTTGCGATCATGGATTGCCGTGTGATGCAGGAATCATATATGTTCATTTTTGCATTGTCTTGCTCGAGTGTATTGAATACTTGAAGTTGCATAGGTGTTATCTTTAGTGAGGACTTAAGTATACATGACAAACAAATACAGCACACAGGGAAAATACTATCGTAAAGGAATAAACTTAGTTACTCTTCTACTTCAGAATAAAAGTGACAATTATTGCTTAATGATCCACTTGCATCTGGAACATTTTTCTGATATTGAAATCATGAATTAGGTTCTGAGCATGAAGCGCAGTTCCATTTCCACCGGTGGTGCTGGCTGCCTCTCCACACAGGAATTAAGATCTCAGGACCTCGACGAACCAGACCTTTATACCCGTCAAGCGTAAGTGCCTCCAACTATGGATCTCAGCTGCATGCTGCCATGTTCTGTACCTCGTTCTCAGAAACTGTAGAATCAGATGGTGAAAGTGGGTCTTCTCTAGTTCCACACTTGAGTCGCTCACTCTCCAAAGGTTAGTAATTCCTTCAGAGAGCTTTGGTTTTACTGTCTAAGTCTGGCAGTATTAATTATATTAGCAATTAAACTAAGAAAATGTCAATATCAACTCAATTTAAAATAACAATCTTATTATAAGGTTTCAAAACTAAAATGGTTTTATTTATTTATTTGCTTCTTTGTTTGTTTTGGTTTGTTTTGGAGACAAGATTTCTCGATGCAGCCCTAGTTTTCCTGGCATTCACTCTGTAGACCAGGTTAGCATCGAACTTTGGGATATACCTTTCTCTGCTTCCAAAGTGCTCAGATTAAAGGTGCGTGCCACCACCACCTACAATGCTTTTAATTTAAAAAAAAATCTGGGTAAGCAAGATGACTCAGCAGGTAAAGGCACTTATCAACAAACCCAAACACCTGCTTTCAATCCCCAGACCCACATGGTAGAAGAGAACCTGCTGCATCAGCAGCTACTGACCACCAGCTGCTCGCTCTCTTTCTGTCTCTCTCTCTCTCTCTCTCTCTCTCTCTCTCTCTCTCACACACACACACACACACACACAATAATAAATGTAATAAAGTTAAAATATTTCCAATGCAAAACAATTTCATTGGGCAGCAAAACATGGTCTCCCCTTTTAACGTCAGATCCCTTTAATATCTGACTAATGAAAGACAGTTAGAATCTATTCTGCTGCTGCATTCAGACTGTCCTAGCAGCCAGTCTCTAGGTAGCAATGTATGCATGAAAGGATGAGCATGAGAAGAACAAACAACATCTTAGTTTTGATGTAGTGATACCTAGATATACATACCTTGGAGAACATGTCTAGTCTAGATCAGCAGTTGTCTGGATTGGAGGTGGGGAAGTTTGATACAGATTGACAGGAAACAGTCTGTTATTTGTATGACCTGGGGTATGACCTCACCTTTTTGTACTTTGAATCCCTTGTGTATAAGAATGGGGATAGGTTGAGCGGTGGTGCACGTATTTAATTAAACGGAGGCAGTCTAATTTCTGGGTTTGAGGCCAGCCTGGTCTACAGACAAATTCCAAGACAACCAGAGCTACACAGAAAAACCTGTCTTCCAAAAAAAGAAAGAAAAAGAGTGGAGATACTGGGAGATTGCTCAGTGGTTTAGAGTCGTTCCTATTCTACCACAGGACCCAAATTCAGTTCCCAGTACCCACATTGGGCAGGTCACAACCGCCTGTGACTCCAGCTCAAGGAGATCTGGTGCCCCTTTTGTGACCTCCATAGGCACTCTCGTGCATGTGTGGTTATGCCTATACAAACAAAATATACATAGAATATAAAATAGAACTTTTCACTTTTTTAATGGAGATAATGGCAGACTCTCCTTTACAAGTTGTTCTGAATATTTATTGAGTGTTTATATAGGTCAACTGCTCTTAAGTTCTTCATGCATATTAACTCTTGATACTCGGTGACAACTTTCCCTTAAGGCACAATGGCAAACAAGGGAGTACAAAAAAGGGAGCAGTTATAGGGGCATAAATAGAGACGAAAGTGTTTAGGTTATTGAACAGGCCTTTAGACTACTTGGTACAGAAGATCTATGGGCCTGAAACACACCTTTAAGGATAATATATGTGTTGATAATGTCATGCACAAGGAAATTTGGTTTGTTATTTGTGGTGCTGAGGATTGAGCACAAGCTGAACAAAACACTGAGATACATCCCTGTCACAGAAGTACATTTCATTCCCCCCATATTTTATACCTAAACTGCTGTAACTTCATGGTATGCTCTCCTGCTTTAAGGAATGCATTGTCTTTAGTTATTTAAAGCTTAAAGACTAATTAATGTTTGATGCTGTTGTTACGATGTGTGTGTGTGTTTGCGTGTGTGATGGATAGCCTTGAAATAATGCAGACTTGAACACAGAAGGAAATGTTTTTGATTGCCTTCTTAATATGCAACTTGGTATGTTTTCAAGTTCTAAAAAAATAAAGGATACAAGACCTATCCATGATAAAGTATTTATTCAGAAAAATATCCAACATCTATATAAGGTATTAAATTGTCTGATTTGAGTGATTTTGCAGTGTGGTTTAAATTCTGGTTTGTCTGAGACAGGGTTTCTCTGTCTAGCTCTGGCTGTCAGTGGAACTCATTCTGTAGACCAGGCTGGCCCTGAACTCACAGACATCTGCCTGCCTCTGGCTCAGGAGTGCTGGGATTTGCTGGGATTAAAGGTGTGAGCCACTAGCACCCAGTTTTATTGTTTTTTTAAAAGCAATGTATAAGTAAAACCCACAGTTTTACAAAAATAGCTATTCAAGTAATCCACACAAAGTTGTTTTCACCGTTAACAATTTCTATGGCATTTGACATGGGCTACAAACATGGCCCTGTGGTAAAGTACTTTCTTAGCATGTGGCTTCAGACCTGGGCTCAATTCCTAGTACCATCAAAAAGAACAAAACAAAACAAAACAAAACAACTACTTTTTACTAGGAAGACCCTTTTCCCTTCCTCAATAAAAGAGAGGTCAGGAGTGTGCCTTGTATCAGCAATTCCAGCACTTTGTTATCAGACACTGGGGGGATTGCAAGTTCCAGGTCAGGCAGGGTCACATAGTAAGACCCTATCTAAAATACATAACAGCCAGGAAATCTTAAAATGAAAAATGGTCTATGTTTAGTAATAGTGCAAGTTAGTTTGAGTCATGAAAAATTTAAACAAAAATCAGTCTATAAGAAAATGTTGATGAGGGTCTGAAGAGGTGGCTCAGCATCTAAGAACACTGCTTACTCTTCCAGAGGTGCTGAGTTCAGTTCCCAGTAACCACATACTGGCTCACAACTGTCTATAGTGTGATCCCATGTCCTCGTCTGACAAAGTTGGACGTGCAGGTAGAGTACTCATATAAATAAAAATAAGTTTTTAAAGAAAAAAAGGAAGGAAGGAAGGAAGGAAGGAAGGAAGGAAGGAAGGAAGGAAAAGAAATGAAGGAAGAAAAAGTTGATAGCCCGGTGGTGGTAGTGGTGGGAGCACATGCCTTTAATCCCAGCACTCAGGAGCCAGAGGCAGGAAGAGCTCTATGCGTTAGAGGCCAGCCTGGGCTACAGAGTGAGCTCCAAGACAGCCAAGCCTACACAAAGAAACCCTGTCCCATAAAACCAAAAGAGTTGATGATCTAAATATTTGTGCAGTAGGACATACCTATAATCCCAGATTTGGAAAGCAGGAGAATCCATTGTTCTGGGCTATGTAAACTCATGACTCAAAAAAAAAAAGAAGAATAAAAGAAAAGAAAAACTATATGTATGTAGGACTGGAGGGTTTTTTCTGTGATTAAGAAAACTGTTTGCTCTTGCAGAGGACCTGAATTCAATTTCTGGCACTCACACAGAAACTCAAACCATCTGTAACTGCAGTTCTTCTCATCTAGGAGCACACAACACACATGCTTACATGCAGTGAAGATGTTTATATGCATAAATATACATGTACATAATAATTGACGAGAGGCTGAAGAGGTAGCTCAGCAGTTAAGAGCACTTGTTCTTCCAAAGGGCCTGTGTTCATTGCCAGCACCTGCTTGGTCAATCACAACCCTCAGTAACTCCAGTCCCCTGGATCTGATGCCCTCTTCTGGCCTACTTGAACATTGTGTGCACATGATGTACAAAGTTTACAAAACACCTAGACACATAATTTATTTTAAAAATAATTGAGCAAGACATGGTGGTGCATGCCAGTAATCCCAGCACTCTGGAAGCTGAGAGGAGAATCTTGAGTTCAAGGTTAGCCTGAGCTACATAACAAGTCCAAGGTTACCCTGGTATGTATAGCAAAAACCTTTCTAAATTTTAGAAAATAGATATTAAGAGGGATTACAGCATAAACAATAAAATATCAAAATGGAGAAGTCAAAATAACCAGAAAAAATCAAATATTAACTCTCAAAAAAGATTTTATTAACAAATTATTTTACAGATGAATGCTTTCAAATAATTAAATGTCTAATGGTTTTTAAACATGAGAGTTGTCATAGAAAATAAACACAATTATCAAGAGGCTACTATATGCGTGTACAACAACTTATAGGCATCATAATAAAATCAAACCAATCACCGACAGACATAATATACAAAGCTCAATAATTGCTATCAAAATGTATTTGGCAAATAGGCAATTATTATTTAAGATAAGGTCTTGCTCAGATTAGGTGAGTTTCTAGCCAGAATCTTTGGGCCTTCCTTAGTCCTCTAAATGCTGGAATTAGATGCATGCATGGCAACAACTGGCTCAGCAAATGCTTTACGCATGACCATATGCCTGGTACTGTAATAGATGTCTGAACTAATATAGCACAACACCTGCCCCATGGACTCCATTTCAAGTGGGACGATGGCTACAGGAACAAGTATTTCCCATTACAAGATTATTAAGTTAGCTACAAAGTAGTAGATTTCATAATGGCATTTTTACACATGTTTTCTTCTTCCACACCCTGCCCTCTGGCCTTTGCCTTGCCCTCCCCTCTGTCCCATTCTTGCTGTTTTTCCATTGCCCACAACAACCTAATTTCTGCTCTCCCAGTACAATATTGCATTATCTTCTGTCAGTGTTCCTGTACCCTAATCCTTCAGGTCTCTTTTTCCCTCTCACAGTTCTCTAGTTTCATGAGTCATCCACACATGGACACCGACCCACTCACACATAGAAACTTCAATCAAGGCTGCACACATGAGAGAAAACATAGTGCTTATCTGAATGCAGTTTATTTCAGCTAACATTCTGAATTGAAATTTCACCCATTTTCCTACAAATGTCATTTTTTTACTTTTAAATCTGTGTATATGTGTGTGTGTGACCACAGAGATGAGAGATGTCAGACCCTCCTGGGGCTTGTGTTACAGGTGGTTGTGAACTGCCTGGTTTGAGTGTTGGGAATCAAATGCTGGTCCTCTGGAAGAACAAGAAGTGCTCTTTATCACTGAGGCATATAGGCAGATCAT
The DNA here is from genome assembly GCF_950005125.1 of Chionomys nivalis. Classification (NCBI taxonomy): domain Eukaryota; kingdom Metazoa; phylum Chordata; class Mammalia; order Rodentia; family Cricetidae; genus Chionomys; species Chionomys nivalis. The sequence continues at coordinate 97,385,050 of NC_080093.1, forward strand.
GTGATAGTTTTGGTTGTCGTCCTCAAAGATTTGTTTATCTTTTATTTTTATGTGTGTGAATATTTTTCCTGCAATATATGTGTACATCCGTGGTGACTGTGGAGGCCAGAAAGGGATTCCCTGGAACTGGAGTTATAGATGGTTCTGAGCCACCAAGTGGGTGCTGGGAACCAAACCCAGTTCCTCTGTAAGAGCAGCCAGTGCTTTTCCCTGAGACATCTGTCCCACCACTTTCTCATTTTTGACAAACCTACTTACTGATTTCCTCAGTAGCTGCAATTTATGCTCACTAGCAGTGAGTAAAGTTTCCTCTTTCCTCAAATTCCTGCCAGCATCTGTTGTTCTGTTTTCTTGATGAAAGTCATTCTGAGCTAGTAAGGTGAGAGTATAAATCATTTTAATTTCACCTTTCCCTGATGGCTTAGGATGTTGAACCCATCATCAAATATTATTTGCCATTTCTATTTCTTCCTTTGAGGACTGTCTGCTCACCTCATTACCTCATGTATGGATTGGATTTGGTTTAATCTTGGCTGTTTTTACATAATAGAACCCTATGCGATACAGAGTTGGCAATGATTTCTCAAATCTGTAAGCTGTCTCTTCAGTTGTGAGGTTCCTTCCATTGTTAGGCAGGTTTTTAGTTTGCTATAATCCATGTGTCAGTCCTTGGGTTGTGTTCTCTGCTGTCACAGTCCATTCAGAAGTTCCTACCTCTGCATAGGATGATTGTTGACACGGGACATAGTTGATGTGTCTTCCCTGCAGTTTCAGCATGTCCTGTCTTCACATGAAGTCTGTGATCTATTTTCAATGTTTCATGTAGTTTGAGACTCGACCTGATTTCATTCTTCTACAGGTACATACCCAGTTTTCTCAGCACCATCTGTAAAAGGATCTTTCCTAATGACATCTGGGTTTAAGGGAAAAAATGAAGTACCTTCTAGGGCTGGGTTGATGAATCCATGATTAAGAGCACTTGCCGCTCTTGCAGAGGACAAAGGTTCAGTTAACAGCACCCATATGGCAGCTCACAATCCCTTATATCTCTAATTCTAAGGTATCTGATGTCATCTTCTGGAGAGTAGTTGACTGTTCAGTTTTCATGAGTTTGTAGGCATTCTGGGGGTAGAATTGTTGTTGAATTCTAGCATTATTCCATGGTAATCCAATAGTACACAGCTGGTTACTACATTTACTTTTGTATCTGTGAATGTTTGCTTTGTTACTGATTATGTGATCAATTTTTGAGAAGGTTCCATGAGATGCTGAGAAGAAGGTATTTTCTTTTCTGTTGGGTGGAATGTTCTATAGATGTCTATTAATTTCATTTGTTTCACTACATCTGTGATATCTCTTATTGCTCCATTAAGTTTCTGTCTGTTTAGCCTGTCCATTGGTGAGAGAGGAGTGCTGAAACCTACTATTAGAGTGTGTGTTTCCCTTCTTTGAGTTGTGGTGGTGGAGAGTTGTCAGATGTCTGTGTTATTATGGGTGTTCTTAGCTTCCTTGGTTTGTGCTTTGCCTTCTAGTAGTTTCTGTAAGGCTGGGTTTGTGGCTACCTATTATTTAAATCTGTTTTTGTCCTGGAATATCTTTTTTCTCCATTGATGGTGAATGCAAGCTTTGCTGCGAATAGTACTCTGGGATTGCCTTCATGGTCTCTTAGTGTTGGCAGCACATCTATCTAAGACATTCTGGCTTTCATGGTTTCCACTGAGAAGTCAGGTGTAATTCAAGTGCCTACAGACTCCTGATCTTTGATGAAGAAACCAGAAATACATGGGAGACCATTCTCTCCCTTATAAGAGATCATGTCAGCACACAGAAGCCACCCTATTGCTGACACACCCCCACATCCCAAAAAATATTTAATGGAAAGGAATTCCCACACAGACCTCAACCTAAAACCAGATATCTTGAACCTAACAGAAGAAAAAGAAGGGAAGATCCCTGAAATCAATGACATAGGAAAAGACTTTCTGAGCAGAACACTATTAACACAGACACTAATTTCAACAATTAATAAATGGGATCTCATGAAACTGAAAAGCTTCTGCATGACAAAAGATCCCATCATTCAGACAAAGTGGCAGCTTACAGAATGGTAAAATATTTTTTTATCAACTACACACCCAATAGAGGGCTAATATCCAAAATTCTACAAAAAAACTCAAACAAAATGTATAAAGAACTCAAAAGGCTAGATATCAAGGAAACAAATGACTCAATTAAAACTGGGAATTTTTAAACAGAGAATTCTCAATAGGGAATCTTAAGTGGCTGAGAAAGACTTAAATGTTCAACATTCTCAGTCATTAGTGAAATGCAAACCAAGTCTGCTTTGAGAGTCCATTTTACACCTGTCAGAATCCTTAGGATCAATAATACGATTGACAGTTCCTGCTGGCAAGGACATAGAATAAGGGGTACACTCATCCACTGCTGGTAGGAGTGCAGACTCATACAGTCACTATGGAAATGAGTGTGGATTTACCTTAGAGAGATGGGAACTGATCTACCTCGTGATCCAGCTCTATCACTCTTGGGCATTTACCCAAAGGAAACTTCATCCTACCACAGAGACGCTTACTCAACCATGTCCATTGCTGCTCTATTAATAATGCCCAGAAATTGGATAACATATTCAAGACATGAATATGAATGGATAATAAAAATTGGAACCTTTATACAAATGAATATTACTCAGCCATTAAAAAGAATTAAATTCACAGTAAATGGGTAGAACTAGGGGGAGAAATCACCCTGAGTGAGGTACCCAGACACAGAAAGCCAAATGTGGCATGTATTAGCTTACATGTGGATATACAGAATCACAGAGATTAAGCATAGAGTAACAGACTAAGGAGGAGAGAAGCATCTCATCAGGAAAGAAGAAATAGAATAGAAAGGTACAGGCTGGTGAGGGGAGGTGCAAGGAGAGAAATAGAGGGACGAGGGAGTGTATACAGGGAGAAACAGCTAAAACTAAGGCCACGGAAGTAGTGTGCAGTGGCATGGGTATTGATACAGTCGATGCTTCCTGAAATAAATGCATATGTGAAGTCAATCTAACAGAGAAATCAAATAACAGGGTGATGAGACTGTGTCTGAGAGCTTTCTCCTTCTGTCTTGCATTCCATTCTTTAGGTTGGGATTAAAGATGTGCACCACTGGGATTAAAGGCGTGCACCGCCAGGTTTCTATGGCAAACTAGTGTGGCTACTGAGATTAAAGGTGTGTGCTACCACTTACTCTCTGATCTTCAGCTAAACTTTCTTTATTAAAATACAAATGAAATATCACTACACGTAAGAATCACGAAACATTGTAAAGGAGGGGACACATAGATTATAAGAGCCAGAGCATCATGGAGTTTGCTGTGACATTGTATCTCCTAGGAATGTCAGAATCTACACCAATAAAATCTTATTAACATGGCTGCTTAAGTATGAGCTGAATAAGGACAAGAGGCAATCTATAAGGGACAAGGGGCCAACCAGCCCTACACAAAGAACTATAGGGAACTCACAAATGCCGGGAGTGGAGAAACAGTTTTAGTCCTACTGTGGGAAGAGTACACGAAATGCTTATCCAATACCAAATGGTGAGCCCTGAATCATACATACAAATAACATTATACTAAATTAAAGTATGCGTGTGTTATAGTTTCTTAGGTACTTAACAGTATGAATCCTTGTGATTTTTTTCACATATCCATACTATTATTTTGCTCTCCTTTCTCCCTGTGTATTTATCTCCCTTCAACCTAATTATAACCCTGACAGCATACAGACAAGTAACATACAGATTGGGCAGGTTACATACACATAGGCATGTAACAAAATTAATGAATAATCCATGAATTTGAAAGGGAACAAGGAGGCATATAAGAGCGGGTTTGAAGAAAAAAAGTAAAAGGAGAAATGATGTTTCATTGTTACAAAATATTTGTATAACTATGTAAAGACGTGTTGCATTTGTTGAATTATAAGTAAAAATGTGTTGCTGTTTTACCTTGTCTGCCTAAGGCACCTGATTAGTCTAACAAAAAGCTAAATGGCCAACAGCAAGAAAGAGGTATAGGCAGGACTTGCAGGCAGGGAAACTGAGTAGCAGGAGGAATTTAGGCTTAGAAAGGAAGAAAGAAAAAGAGATACCAGGGAGAAACCAGTGGCCAATCAGACACACATGGAGGAAGCAGGAAACCAAGACATACAGAATAAAAGAAAGGTAAAAAGCCCCAAGGAAAAATGTAGATGAATAGAAACAGGTTAAATTAAGTTCAAAAAGCTAGCAGGACGAGCCTAAGCTAAGACTAAGCACTTATAATTAATAAGAAGCATTCATAATAAATTATTTGGGAGTTTCTTGGTGGCCCAAAGGAAAATTCCAACTACACATAATACAATAAATAAAATAAAGAAGTAGTTGTTTTTAAAGAATTAACATAAAAGGTAAAAAAGGGACACAGCCAAGACTGTTAAATAGACAAGCTTGTCTCAGAAAAAAAAAAGAAGATAAAAAGAGATGTAACATATCCCTATTACCTGCTCTGAAGAATTTTTCACAGATACTGCCACGGCATAACCACATGGGAATAAGGTGGCCTGCATTAATTAAAAGAGTTTCTAATAGTAAAGTATATTACAGTTGCTTATGACTTAAAATGTCATTATAAAATATCTAGCAAATTAAATTCAACTTGATTACATTATCATTTCTTCCCACTACATTCCTTAGGATGAATTTTAATTTATTAACGCCATGTATCACTAAGCTAAAATCCTGATACAATTATCTCACTTGATCCTGAGTGGCATTCAGAAGTAGACATAGAAAGCAAGCTTGTCAGGTTTTTGTGTGTCTATGACTACCAGCCTGATGACTGTAGACTTCAACATTTTAAACTTTGTACAAAAAAAAATGTTTCAATGAGTTCTTTGATGAGGAATGATTTTAGAAAGACTAATATGTGAAAACTTGCTTTATTTAAGCACCCATAGAACATTAATCCTTTCTCACTTCAGTCTTCTATAAAAAGAATCCAGGAGTAGTTAATGCATAAGCAATAGCTATTACAATAGTCTTACTAATTGACCTTGTAATGACAAAATATGGGAGATCTTGGTCAAACAGAGATAATACTTCCAATTCAAATGTCTTAGCTAAAGTGATTTTGTATTTCTTCTATAGACTCTTCTCAACCTCACAGAGATCCCCCTGCCTCTGCCTCTTGAATACTGGGAGTAAAGGAATGTACCACCACTGACCAGCAAATTTTGTACTTCTTAAGGCATCTTGAAACTAAGATGAGTGTTGAAATGAATTTTGAGAACTTAGGTCCTGATAAAACTGTACAAGAATACTTTTTATTTGCCTTTATTTTTTTAAAAAAGATCTTTATTATTTTTATTTTATGTATAAAGTGTTTTGCCTACATGTATGTCTGTATACCACACGTGTGTCTGGTGCCCACCAAGGCCAGAAGAGGGCATCAGACCTCCTGAAATTAGAGTTATAGTTATGGGTCCTGGGGATTTAACCCATTTCTTTGGAAGAGCAGGCAGTGCTCTTACCCATGGAGCCATTTCACCAGCCCCAGGGATATTTTACAAAACAAAACAACAATAAAAGATACTATGGAAAACAACTGGGCACTGCTGCAAAAGTACTTGATTGTCTCAAATACAGATGAGGAGACACACTGATGGCTAGGAAAGACTGAAACTCAAAAGGGCTGCTAGGGACAAAACTACAATTCTAGCCAGAGGCACAACAGCTGCCAGATTTAGAAATCTAAGCTTTTGCCCTAGGACTTCCCACCACTGTCTGGGAACTGGCATAGCCTTCTTGCTTAAGAGTACTCGCAAGAGGCTTTCTGACGTCACGCAGGCGGAGACTTTAAAATCCAAATGGCTCCTGGTTGGCATTGGTGGGTGTCTTCCTAAGCAGTTGTGCATTTTACTGGAAGTGGGCGCTGTGGGTAAAGAACCAGAGAGAAATGTAACTGCTGGTATGGGGTTAACTCTGTTCCTGCAAAGAAACTCTGTGGCATCAGAGACCTGGGGCAGCATCTGCCAGGTTCTGGGTTCAGGGATCAGTAAGTTTGTGTGGGCAGCGCCTGGAGAGGGAAAAGAGGATGCTGATTCCTGACCAAGGTGTTCCGCAGGGAGGGGGAGAAGGGGAGGACTGCCTGGGAGGGACAGGTTAAAACACTGCGTTCCTGTGGTAATGCAGCATCTGAAAAGCCATGTAAGAAGAAAAAGTCTGGGAAACTGAAGGCTTGAGAATAAGACCTAAGTGGAATGTAAGCAGTCAAACAAGGAGTGATGTGACTCAGTGCACAGCCTATTGTGCTAAAGTCCCCAGCTCAAACAAACAATAAAGTGGGTGTTATTATTTGGTGTTAGTATTTGGGAATCTGCATTGGCCTGCCTGTCCTTAGGGTCCTGACAGGAAACCTCCTCACCTGTAGCCACTAAGAGCACTTCACCTGTAGCCACTTCTGGGCACATTTGCTATGGTTCCTTGTAACAGGTGGACCTACCCCTAACCTCCCCCTTCTCCTGTGTCTACCTCCCTCTCTCTCCCGCACTCTTTACCCCATGGGACTAGTCTGCTCCCCTCTCTGCCTTCTCTGTCCCTTCTCTCTCATCTTCCAATAAGCCTCCTGTATAAGCCTTATCGCATAGCGTGACTTCTCTTCACTACATATATATATATATATATATATATATATATATATATATATATATATATAATTTTATCAACAGTGAGTTCTGTCTTATCCTAGAAAGAAGCCAGGGCAGGACCAGAAAAAGCTGAGTGGCTAGCGTCTAGTGCTGCAGAGACGAAGACAGGGTCTGACATAGGTATGCTTATGATACTAAAATATTTTGAGAATGGAAGCAGCCTCTACATTATGTTATGGAACGGATTGCTTGTCTTTACTGAAAGGGAGATTAGAACCAGAAAGACAATAGTGGGTATTAAACTATGGGGTTAAACATAAAGCAAGAAAAGTAGATATTAGGAAAAGAGAATGAATCCTGATTTTGAAGCCAAAGGAAACATTTTGAGGAGAGTTAAGGAGCCTGAGATTTCTTGTCAAGCAGTCTGTGAGTTACCATTGAAATAGACATAAGAGATACCAGTGATGTATTCGGGATAACACATTGAAATTTTGCGATCATGGATTGCCGTGTGATGCAGGAATCATATATGTTCATTTTTGCATTGTCTTGCTCGAGTGTATTGAATACTTGAAGTTGCATAGGTGTTATCTTTAGTGAGGACTTAAGTATACATGACAAACAAATACAGCACACAGGGAAAATACTATCGTAAAGGAATAAACTTAGTTACTCTTCTACTTCAGAATAAAAGTGACAATTATTGCTTAATGATCCACTTGCATCTGGAACATTTTTCTGATATTGAAATCATGAATTAGGTTCTGAGCATGAAGCGCAGTTCCATTTCCACCGGTGGTGCTGGCTGCCTCTCCACACAGGAATTAAGATCTCAGGACCTCGACGAACCAGACCTTTATACCCGTCAAGCGTAAGTGCCTCCAACTATGGATCTCAGCTACATGCTGCCATGTTCTGTACCTAGTTCTCAGAAACTGTAGAATCAGATGGTGAAAGTGGGTCTTCTCTAGTTCCACACTTGAGTCGCTCACTCTCCAAAGGTTAGTAATTCCTTCAGAGAGCTTTGGTTTTACTGTCTAAGTCTGGCAGTATTAATTATATTAGCAATTAAACTAAGAAAATGTCAATATAAACTCAATTTAAAATAACAATCTTATTATAAGGTTTCAAAACTAAAATGGTTTTATTTATTTATTTGCTTCTTTGTTTGTTTTGGTTTGTTTTGGAGACAAGATTTCTCGATGCAGCCCTAGTTTTCCTGGCATTCACTCTGTAGACCAGGTTAGAATCGCACTTTGGGATATACCTTTCTGTGCTTCCAAAGTGCTCAGATTAAAGTTGCATGCCACCACCACCTACAATGCTTTTAATTTAAAAAAAAAATCTGGGTAAGCAAGATGACTCAGCAGGTAAAGGCACTTATCAACAAACCCAAACACCTGCTTTCAATCCCCAGACCCACATGGTAGAAGAGAACCTGCTGCATCAGCAGCTACTGACCACCAGCTGCTCGCTCTCTTTCTGTCTCTCTCTCTCTCTCTCTCTCTCTCTCTCTCTCTCTCTCTCTCTCACACACACACACACACACACAATAATAAATGTAATAAAGTTAAAATATTTCCAATGCAAAACAATTTCATTGGGCAGCAAAACATGGTCTCCCCTTTTAACGTCAGATCCCTTTAATATCTGACTAATGAAAGACAGTTAGAATCTATTCTGCTGCTGCATTCAGACTGTCCTAGCAGCCAGTCTCTAGGTAGCAATGTATGCATGAAAGGATGAGCATGAGAAGAACAAACAACATCTTAGTTTTGATGTAGTGATACCTAGATATACATACCTTGGAGAACATGTCTAGTCTAGATCAGCAGTTGTCTGGATTGGAGGTGGGGAAGTTTGATACAGATTGACAGGAAACAGTCTGTTATTTGTATGACCTGGGGTATGACCTCACCTTTTTGTACTTTGAATCCCTTGTGTATAAGAATGGGGATAGGTTGAGCGGTGGTGCACGTATTTAATTAAACGGAGGCAGTCTAATTTCTGGGTTTGAGGTCAGCCTGGTCTACAGACAAATTCCAAGACAACCAGAGCTACACAGAAAAACCTGTCTTCCAAAAAAAGAAAGAAAAAGAGTGGAGATACTGGGAGATTGCTCAGTGGTTTAGAGTCGTTCCTATTCTACCACAGGACCCAAATTCAGTTCCCAGTACCCACATTGGGCAGGTCACAACCGCCTGTGACTCCAGCTCAAGGAGATCTGGTGCCCCTTTTGTGACCTCCATAGGCACTCTCGTGCATGTGTGGTTATGCCTATACAAACAAAATATACATAGAATATAAAATAGAACTTTTCACTTTTTTAATGGAGATAATGGCAGACTCTCCTTTACAAGTTGTTCTGAATATTTATTGAGTGTTTATATAGGTCAACTGCTCTTAAGTTCTTCATGCATATTAACTCTTGATACTCGGTGACAACTTTCCCTTAAGGCACAATGGCAAACAAGGGAGTACAAAAAAGGGAGCAGTTATAGGGGCATAAATAGAGACGAAAGTGTTTAGGTTATTGAACAGGCCTTTAGACTACTTGGTACAGAAGATCTATGGGCCTGAAACACACCTTTAAGGATAATATATGTGTTGATAATGTCATGCACAAGGAAATTTGGTTTGTTATTTGTGGTGCTGAGGATTGAGCACAAGCTGAACAAAACACTGAGATACATCCCTGTCACAGAAGTACATTTCATTCCCCCCATATTTTATACCTAAACTGCTGTAACTTCATGGTATGCTCTCCTGCTTTAAGGAATGCATTGTCTTTAGTTATTTAAAGCTTAAAGACTAATGTTTGATGCTGTTGTTACGATGTGTGTGTGTGTGTGTTTGCGTGTGTGATGGATAGCCTTGAAATAATGCAGACTTGAACACAGAAGGAAATGTTTTTGATTGCCTTCTTAATATGCAACTTGGTATGTTTTCAAGTTCTAAAAAAATAAAGGATACAAGACCTATCCATGATAAAGTATTTATTCAGAAAAATATCCAACATCTATATAAGGTATTAAATTGTCTGATTTGAGTGATTTTGCAGTGTGGTTTAAATTCTGGTTTGTCTGAGACAGGGTTTCTCTGTCTAGCTCTGGCTGTCAGTGGAACTCATTCTGTAGACCAGGCTGGCCCTGAACTCACAGACATCTGCCTGCCTCTGGCTCAGGAGTGCTGGGATTTGCTGGGATTAAAGGTGTGAGCCACTAGCACCCAGTTTTATTGTTTTTTTAAAAGCAATGTATAAGTAAAACCCACAGTTTTACAAAAATAGCTATTCAAGTAATCCACACAAAGTTGTTTTCACCGTTAACAATTTCTATGGCATTTGACATGGGCTACAAACATGGCCCTGTGGTAAAGTACTTTCTTAGCATGTGGCTTCAGACCTGGGCTCAATTCCTAGTACCATCAAAAAGAACAAAACAAAACAAAACAACTACTTTTTACTAGGAAGACCCTTTTCCCTTCCTCAATAAAAGAGAGGTCAGGAGTGTGCCTTGTATCAGCAATTCCAGCACTTTGTTATCAGACACTGGGGGGATTGCAAGTTCCAGGTCAGGCAGGGTCACATAGTAAGACCCTATCTAAAATACATAACAGCCAGGAAATCTTAAAATGAAAAATGGTCTATGTTTAGTAATAGTGCAAGTTAGTTTGAGTCATGAAAAATTTAAACAAAAATCAGTCTATAAGAAAATGTTGATGAGGGTCTGAAGAGGTGGCTCAGCATCTAAGAACACTGCTTACTCTTCCAGAGGTGCTGAGTTCAGTTCCCAGTAACCACATACTGGCTCACAACTGTCTATAGTGTGATCCCATGTCCTCGTCTGACAAAGTTGGACGTGCAGGTAGAGTACTCATATAAATAAAAATAAGTTTTTAAAGAAAAAAAGGAAGGAAGGAAGGAAGGAAGGAAGGAAGGAAGGAAAAGAAATGAAGGAAGAAAAAGTTGATAGCCCGGTGGTGGTAGTGGTGGGAGCACATGCCTTTAATCCCAGCACTCAGGAGCCAGAGGCAGGAAGAGCTCTATGCGTTAGAGGCCAGCCTGGGCTACAGAGTGAGCTCCAAGACAGCCAAGCCTACACAAAGAAACCCTGTCCCATAAAACCAAAAGAGTTGATGATCTAAATATTTGTGCAGTAGGACATACCTATAATCCCAGATTTGGAAAGCAGGAGAATCCATTGTTCTGGGCTATGTAAACTCATGACTCAAAAAAAAAAGAAGAATAAAAGAAAAGAAAAACTATATGTATGTAGGACTGGAGGGTTTTTTCTGTGATTAAGAAAACTGTTTGCTCTTGCAGAGGACCTGAATTCAATTTCTGGCACTCACACAGAAACTCAAACCATCTGTAACTGCAGTTCTTCTCATCTAGGAGCACACAACACACATGCTTACATGCAGTGAAGATGTTTATATGCATAAATATACATGTACATAATAATTGACGAGAGGCTGAAGAGGTAGCTCAGCAGTTAAGAGCACTTGTTCTTCCAAAGGGCCTGTGTTCATTGCCAGCACCTGCTTGGTCAATCACAACCCTCAGTAACTCCAGTCCCCTGGATCTGATGCCCTCTTCTGGCCTACTTGAACATTGTGTGCACATGATGTACAAAGTTTACAAAACACCTAGACACATAATTTATTTTAAAAATAATTGAGCAAGACATGGTGGTGCATGCCAGTAATCCCAGCACTCTGGAAGCTGAGAGGAGAATCTTGAGTTCAAGGTTAGCCTGAGCTACATAACAAGTCCAAGGTTACCCTGGTATGTATAGCAAAAACCTTTCTAAATTTTAGAAAATAGATATTAAGAGGGATTACAGCATAAACAATAAAATATCAAAATGGAAAAGTCAAAATAACCAGAAAAAATCAAATATTAACTCTCAAAAAAGATTTTATTAACAAATTATTTTACAGATGAATGCTTTCAAATAATTAAATGTCTAATGGTTTTTAAACATGAGAGTTGTCATAGAAAATAAACACAATTATCAAGAGGCTACTATATGCATGTACAACAACTTATAGGCATCATAATAAAATCAAACCAATCACCGACAGACATAATATACAAAGCTCAATAATTGCTATCAAAATGTATTTGGCAAATAGGCAATTATTATTTAAGATAAGGTCTTGCTCAGATTAGGTGAGTCTCTAGCCAGAATCTTTGGGCCTTCCTTAGTCCTCTAAATGCTGGAATTAGATGCATGCATGGCAACAACTGGCTCAGCAAATGCTTTACGCATGACCATATGCCTGGTACTGTAATAGATGTCTGAACTAATATAGCACAACACCTGCCCCATGGACTCCATTTCAAGTGGGACGATGGCTACAGGAACAAGTATTTCCCATTACAAGATTATTAAGTTAGCTACAAAGTAGTAGATTTCATAATGGCATTTTTACACATGTTTTCTTCTTCCACACCCTGCCCTCTGGCCTTTGCCTTGCCCTCCCCTCTGTCCCATTCTTGCTGTTTTTCCATTGCCCACAACAACCTAATTTCTGCTCTCCCAGTACAATATTGCATTATCTTCTGTCAGTGTTCCTGTACCCTAATCCTTCAGGTCTCTTTTTCCCTCTCACAGTTCTCTAGTTTCATGAGTCATCCACACATGGACACCGACCCACTCACACATAGAAACTTCAATCAAGGCTGCACACATGAGAGAAAACATAGTGCTTATCTGAATGCAGTTTATTTCAGCTAACATTCTGAATTGAAATTTCACCCATTTTCCTACAAATGTCATTTTTTTACTTTTAAATCTGTGTATATGTGTGTGTGTGACCACAGAGATGAGAGATGTCAGACCCTCCTGGGGCTTGTGTTACAGGTGGTTGTGAACTGCCTGGTTTGAGTGTTGGGAATCAAATGCTGGTCCTCTGGAAGAACAAGAAGTGCTCTTTATCACTGAGGCATATAGGCAGATCATGTGATAGTTTTGGTTGTCGTCCTCAAAGATTTGTTTATCTTTTATTTTTATGTGTGTGAATATTTTTCCTGCAATATATGTGTACATCCGTGGTGACTGTGGAGGCCAGAAAGGGATTCCCTGGAACTGGAGTTATAGATGGTTCTGAGCCACCAAGTGGGTGCTGGGAACCAAACCCAGTTCCTCTGTAAGAGCAGCCAGTGCTTTTCCCTGAGACATCTGTCCCACCACTTTCTCATTTTTGACAAACCTACTTACTGATTTCCTCAGTAGCTGCAATTTATGCTCACTAGCAGTGAGTAAAGTTTCCTCTTTCCTCAAATTCCTGCCAGCATCTGTTGTTCTGTTTTCTTGATGAAAGTCATTCTGAGCTAGTAAGGTGAGAGTATAAATCATTTTAATTTCACCTTTCCCTGATGGCTTAGGATGTTGAACCCATCATCAAATATTATTTGCCATTTCTATTTCTTCCTTTGAGGACTGTCTGCTCACCTCATTACCTCATGTATGGATTGGATTTGGTTTAATCTTGGCTGTTTTTACATAATAGAACCCTATGCGATACAGAGTTGGCAATGATTTCTCAAATCTGTAAGCTGTCTCTTCAGTTGTGAGGTTCCTTCCATTGTTAGGCAGGTTTTTAGTTTGCTATAATCCATGTGTCAGTCCTTGGGTTGTGTTCTCTGCTGTCACAGTCCATTCAGAAGTTCCTACCTCTGCATAGGATGATTGTTGACACGGGACATAGTTGATGTGTCTTCCCTGCAGTTTCAGCATGTCCTGTCTTCACATGAAGTCTGTGATCTATTTTCAATGTTTCATGTAGTTTGAGACTCGACCTGATTTCATTCTTCTACAGGTACATACCCAGTTTTCTCAGCACCATCTGTAAAAGGATCTTTCCTAATGACATCTGGGTTTAAGGGAAAAAATGAAGTACCTTCTAGGGCTGGGTTGATGAATCCATGATTAAGAGCACTTGCCGCTCTTGCAGAGGACAAAGGTTCAGTTAACAGCACCCATATGGCAGCTCACAATCCCTTATATCTCTAATTCTAAGGTATCTGATGTCATCTTCTGGAGAGTAGTTGACTGTTCAGTTTTCATGAGTTTGTAGGCATTCTGGGGGTAGAATTGTTGTTGAATTCTAGCATTATTCCATGGTAATCCAATAGTACACAGCTGGTTACTACATTTTCTTTGGTATCTGTGAATGTTTGCTTTGTTACTGATTATGTGATCAATTTTTGAGAAGGTTCCATGAGATGCTGAGAAGAAGGTATTTTCTTTTCTGTTGGGTGGAATGTTCTATAGATGTCTATTAATTTCATTTGTTTCACTACATCTGTGATATCTCTTATTGCTCCATTAAGTTTCTGTCTGTTTAGCCTGTCCATTGGTGAGAGAGGAGTGCTGAAACCTACTATTAGAGTGTGTGTTTCCCTTCTTTGAGTTGTGGTGGTGGAGAGTTGTCAGATGTCTGTGTTATTATGGGTGTTCTTAGCTTCCTTGGTTTGTGCTTTGCCTTCTAGTAGTTTCTGTAAGGCTGGGTTTGTGGCTACCTATTATTTAAATCTGTTTTTGTCCTGGAATATCTTTTTTCTCCATTGATGGTGAATGCAAGCTTTGCTGCGAATAGTACTCTGGGATTGCCTTCATGGTCTCTTAGTGTTGGCAGCACATCTATCTAAGACATTCTGGCTTTCATGGTTTCCACTGAGAAGTCAGGTGTAATTCAAGTGCCTACGGACTCCTGATCTTTGATGAAGAAACCAGAAATACATGGGAGACCATTCTCTCCCTTATAAGAGATCATGTCAGCACACAGAAGCCACCCTATTGCTGACACACCCCCACATCCCAAAAAATATTTAATGGAAAGGAATTCCCACACAGACCTCAACCTAAAACCAGATATCTTGAACCTAACAGAAGAAAAAGAAGGGAAGATCCCTGAAATCAATGACATAGGAAAAGACTTTCTGAGCAGAACACTATTAACACAGACACTAATTTCAACAATTAATAAATGGGATCTCATGAAACTGAAAAGCTTCTGCATGACAAAAGATCCCATCATTCAGACAAAGTGGCAGCTTACAGAATGGTAAAATATTTTTTTATCAACTACACACCCAATAGAGGGCTAATATCCAAAATTCTACAAAAAAACTCAAACAAAATGTATAAAGAACTCAAAAGGCTAGATATCAAGAAAACAAATGACTCAATTAAAACTGGGAATTTTTAAACAGAGAATTCTCAATAGGGAATCTTAAGTGGCTGAGAAAGACTTAAATGTTCAACATTCTCAGTCATTAGTGAAATGCAAACCAAGTCTGCTTTGAGAGTCCACTTTACACCTGTCAGAATCCCTAGGATCAATAATACGAGTGACAGTTCCTGCTGGCAAGGACATAGAATAAGGGGTACACTCATCCACTGCTGGTAGGAGTGCAGACTCATACAGTCACTATGGAAATGAGTGTGGATTTACCGTAGAGAGATGGGACCTGATCTACCTCGTGATAAAAATTGGAACCTTTATACAAATGAATATTACTCAGCCATTAAAAAGAATTAAATTCACAGTAAATGGGTAGAACTAGGGGGAGAAATCACCCTGAGTGAGGTACCCAGACACAGAAAACCAAATGTGGCATGTATTAGCTTACATGTGGATATACAGAATCACAGAGATTAAGCATAGAGTAACAGACTAAGGAGGAGAGAAGCATCTCATCAGGAAAGAAGAAATAGAATAGAAAGGTACAGGCTGGTGAGGGGAGGTGCAAGGAGAGAAATAGAGGGACGAGGGAGTGTATACAGGGAGAAACAGCTAAAACTAAGGCCACGGAAGTAGTGTGCAGTGGCATGGGTATTGATACAGTCGATGCTTCCTGAAATAAATGCATATGTGAAGGCAATCTAACAGAGAAATCAAATAACAGGGTGATGAGACTGTGTCTGAGAGCTTTCTCCTTCTGTCTTGCATTCCATTCTTTAGGTTGGGATTAAAGATGTGCACCACTGGGATTAAAGGCGTGCACCGCCAGGTTTCTATGGCAAACTAGTGTGGCTACTGAGATTAAAGGTGTGTGCTACCACTTACTCTCTGATCTTCAGCTAAACTTTCTTTATTAAAATACAAATGAAATATCACTACACGTAAGTATCACGAAACATTGTAAAGGAGGGGACACATAGATTATAAGAGCCAGAGCATCATGGAGTTTGCTGTGACATTGTATCTCCTAGGAATGTCAGAATCTACACCAATAAAATCTTATTAACATGGCTGCTTAAGTATGAGCTGAATAAGGACAAGAGGCAATCTATAAGGGACAAGGGGCCAACCAGCCCTACACAAAGAACTATAGGGAACTCACAATTGCCGGGAGTGGAGAAACAGTTTTAGTCCTACTGTGGGAAGAGTACACGAAATGCTTATCCAATACCAAATGGTGAGCCCTGAATCATACATACAAATAACATTATACTAAATTAAAGTATGCGTGTGTTATAGTTTCTTAGGTACTTAACAGTATGAATCCTTGTGATTTTTTTCACATATCCATACTATTATTTTGCTCTCCTTTCTCCCTGTGTATTTATCTCCCTTCAACCTAATTATAACCCTGACAGCACACAGACAAGTAACATACAGATCGGGCAGGTTACATACACATATGCATGTAACAAAATTAATGAAAAATCCATGAATTTGAAAGGGAACAAGGAGGCATATAAGAGCGGGTTTGAAGAAAAAAAGTAAAAGGAGAAATGATGTTTCATTGTTACAAAATATTTGTATAACTATGTACAGACGTGTTGCATTTGTTGAATTATATGTAAAAATGTGTTGCTGTTTTACCTTGTCTGCCTAAGGCACCTGATTAGTCTAACAAAAAGCTAAATGGCCAATAGCAAGAAAGAGGTATAGGCAGGACTTGCAGGCAGGGAAACTGAGTAGCAGGAGGAATTTAGGCTTAGAAAGGAAGAAAGAAAAAGAGATACCAGGGAGAAACCAGTGGCCAATCAGACACACATGGAGGAAGCAGGAAACCAAGACATACAGAATAAAAGAAAGGTAAAAAGCCCCAAGGAAAAATGTAGATGAATAGAAACAGGTTAAATTAAGTTCAAAAAGCTAGCAGGACGAGCCTAAGCTAAGACTAAGCACTTATAATTAATAAGAAGCATTCATAATAAATTATTTGGGAGTTTCTTGGTGGCCCAAAGGAAAATTCCAACTACACATAATACAATAAATAAAATAAAGAAGTAGTTGTTTTTAAAGAATTAACATAAAAGGTAAAAAAGGGACACAGCCAAGACTGTTAAATAGACAAGCTTGTCTCAGAAAAAAAAAGAAGATAAAAAGAGATGTAACATATCCCTATTACCTGCTCTGAAGAATTTTTCACAGATACTGCCACGGCATAACCACATGGGAATAAGGTGGCCTGCATTAATTAAAAGAGTTTCTAATAGTAAAGTATATTACAGTTGCTTATGACTTAAAATGTCATTATAAAATATCTAGCAAATTAAATTCAACTTGATTACATTATCATTTCTTCCCACTACATTCCTTAGGATGAATTTTAATTTATTAACGCCATGTATCACTAAGCTAAAATCCTGATACAATTATCTCACTTGATCCTGAGTGGCATTCAGAAGTAGACATAGAAAGCAAGCTTGTCAGGTTTTTGTGTGTCTATGACTACCAGCCTGATGACTGTAGACTTCAACTTTTTAAAATTTGTACAAAAAAAAAATGTTTCAATGAGTTCTTTGATGAGGAATGATTTTAGAAGGACTAGTATGTGAAAACTTGCTTTATTTAAGCACCCATAGAACATTAATCCTTTCTCACTTCAGTCTTCTATAAAAAGAATCCAGGAGTAGTTAATGCATAAGCAATAGCTATTACAATAGTCTTACTAATTGACCTTGTAATGACAAAATATGGGAGATCTTGGTCAAACAGAGATAATACTTCCAATTCAAATGTCTTAGCTAAAGTGATTTTGTATTTCTTCTGTAGACTCTTCTCAAACTCACAGAGATCCCCCTGCCTCTGCCTCTTGAGTACTGGGAGTAAAGGAATGTACCACCACTGACCAGCAAATTTTGTACTTCTTAAGGCATCTTGAAACTAAGATGAGTGTTGAAATGAATTTTGAGAACTTAGGTCCTGATAAAACTGTACAAGAATACTTTTTATTTGCCTTTATTTTTTTAAAAAAGATCTTTATTATTTTTATTTTATGTATAAAGTGTTTTGCCTACATGTATGTCTGTATACCACACGTGTGTCTGGTGCCCACCAAGGCCAGAAGAGGGCATCAGACCTCCTGAAATTAGAGTTATAGTTATGGGTCCTGGGGATTTAACCCATTTCTTTGGAAGAGCAGGCAGTGCTCTTACCCATGGAGCCATTTCACCAGGCCCAGGGATATTTTACAAAACAAAACAACAATAAAAGATACTATGGAAAACAACTGGGCACTGCTGCAAAAGTACTTGATTGTCTCAAATACAGATGAGGAGACACACTGATGGCTAGGAAAGACTGAAACTCAAAAGGGTTGCTAGGGACAAAACTACAATTCTAGCCAGAGGCACAACAGCTGCAAGATTTAGAAATCTAAGCTTTTGCCCTAGGACTTCCCACCACTGTCTGGGAACTGGCATAGCCTTCTTGCTTAAGAGTACTCGCAAGAGGCTTTCTGACGTCACGCAGGCGGAGACTTTAAAATCCAAATGGCTCCTGGTTGGCATTGGTGGGTGTCTTCCTAAGCAGTTGTGCATTTTACTGGAAGTGGGCGCTGGGGGTCAAGAACCAGAGAGAAAGGTAACTGCTGGGATGGGGTTAACTCTGTTCCTGCTAAGAAACTCTGTGGCATCAGAGACCTGGGGCGGCATCTGCCAGGTTCTGGGTTCAGGGATCAGTAAGTTTGTGTGGGCAGCGCCTGGAGAGGGAAAAGAGGATGCTGATTGCTGACCAAGGTGTTCCGCAGGGAGGGGGAGAAGGGGAGGACTGCCTGGGAGGGACAGGTTAAAACACTGCGTTCCTGTGGTAATGCAGCATCTGAAAAGCCATGTAAGAAGAAAAAGTCTGGGAAACTGAAGGCTTGAGAATAAGACCTAAGTGGAATGTAAGCAGTCGAACAAGGAGTGATGTGACTCAGTGCACAGCCTATTGTGCTAAAGTCCCCAGCTCAAACAAACAATAAAGTGGGTGTTATTATTTGGTGTTAGTATTTGGGAATCTGCATTGGCCTGCCTGTCCTTAGGGTCCTGACAGGAAACCTCCTCACCTGTAGCCACTAAGAGCACTTCACCTGTAGCCACTTCTGGGCACATTTGCTATGTTTCCTTGTAACAGGTGGACCTACCCCTAACCTCCCCCTTCTCCTGTGTCTACCTCCCTCTCTCTCCCGCACTCTTTACCCCATGGGACTAGTCTGCTCCCCTCTCTGCCTTCTCTGTCCCTTCTCTCTCATCTTCCAATAAGCCTCCTGTATAAGCCTTATCGCATAGCGTGACTTCTCTTCACTACATATATATATATATAATTTTATCAACAGTGAGTTCTGTCTTATCCTAGAAAGAAGCCAGGGCAGGACCAGAAAAAGCTGAGTGGCTTGCGTCTAGTGCTGCAGAGACGAAGACAGGGTCTGACATAGGTATGCTTATGATACTAAAATATTTTGAGAATGGAAGCAGCCTCTACATTATGTTATGGAACGGATTGCTTGTCTTTACTGAAAGGGAGATTAGAACCAGAAAGACAATAGTGGGTATTAAACTATGGGGTTAAACATAAAGCAAGAAAAGTAGATATTAGGAAAAGAGAATGAATCCTGATTTTGAAGCCAAAGGAAACATTTTGAGGAGAGTTAAGGAGCCTGAGATTTCTTGTCAAGCAGTCTGTGAGTTACCATTGAAATAGACATAAGAGATACCAGTGATGTATTCGGGATAACACATTGAAATTTTGCGATCATGGATTGCCGTGTGATGCAGGAATCATATATGTTCATTTTTGCATTGTCTTGCTCGAGTGTATTGAATACTTGAAGTTGCATAGGTGTTATCTTTAGTGAGGACTTAAGTATACATGACAAACAAATACAGCACACAGGGAAAATACTATCGTAAAGGAATAAACTTAGTTACTCTTCTACTTCAGAATAAAAGTGACAATTATTGCTTAATGATCCACTTGCATCTGGAACATTTTTCTGATATTGAAATCATGAATTAGGTTCTGAGCATGAAGCGCAGTTCCATTTCCACCGGTGGTGCTGGCTGCCTCTCCACACAGGAATTAAGATCTCAGGACCTCGACGAACCAGACCTTTATACCCGTCAAGCGTAAGTGCCTCCAACTATGGATCTCAGCTGCATGCTGCCATGTTCTGTACCTCGTTCTCAGAAACTGTAGAATCAGATGGTGAAAGTGGGTCTTCTCTAGTTCCACACTTGAGTCGCTCACTCTCCAAAGGTTAGTAATTCCTTCAGAGAGCTTTGGTTTTACTGTCTAAGTCTGGCAGTATTAATTATATTAGCAATTAAACTAAGAAAATGTCAATATCAACTCAATTTAAAATAACAATCTTATTATAAGGTTTCAAAACTAAAATGGTTTTATTTATTTATTTGCTTCTTTGTTTGTTTTGGTTTGTTTTGGAGACAAGATTTCTCGATGCAGCCCTAGTTTTCCTGGCATTCACTCTGTAGACCAGGTTAGAATCGCACTTTGGGATATGCTTCCAAAGTGCTCAGATTAAAGTTGCATGCCACCACCACCTACAATGCTTTTAATTTAAAAAAAAAATCTGGGTAAGCAAGATGACTCAGCAGGTAAAGGCACTTATCAACAAACCCAAACACCTGCTTTCAATCCCCAGACCCACATGGTAGAAGAGAACCTGCTGCATCAGCAGCTACTGACCACCAGCTGCTCGCTCTCTTTCTGTCTCTCTCTCTCTCTCTCTCTCTCTCTCACACACACACACACACACACACACACAAAATAATAAATGTAATAAAGTTAAAATATTTCCAATGCAAAACAATTTCATTGGGCAGCAAAACATGGTCTCCCCTTTTAACGTCAGATCCCTTTAATATCTGACTAATGAAAGACAGTTAGAATCTATTCTGCTGCTGCATTCAGACTGTCCTAGCAGCCAGTCTCTAGGTAGCAATGTATGCATGAAAGGATGAGCATGAGAAGAACAAACAACATCTTAGTTTTGATGTAGTGATACCTAGATATACATACCTTGGAGAACATGTCTAGTCTAGATCAGCAGTTGTCTGGATTGGAGGTGGGGAAGTTTGATACAGATTGACAGGAAACAGTCTGTTATTTGTATGACCTGGGGTATGACCTCACCTTTTTGTACTTTGAATCCCTTGTGTATAAGAATGGGGATAGGTTGAGCGGTGGTGCACGTATTTAATTAAACGGAGGCAGTCTAATCTCTGGGTTTGAGGCCAGCCTGGTCTACAGACAAATTCCAAGACAACCAGAGCTACACAGAAAAACCTGTCTTCCAAAAAAAGAAAGAAAAAGAGTGGAGATACTGGGAGATTGCTCAGTGGTTTAGAGTCGTTCCTATTCTACCACAGGACCCAAATTCAGTTCCCAGTACCCACATTGGGCAGGTCACAACCGCCTGTGACTCCAGCTCAAGGAGATCTGGTGCCCCTTTTGTGACCTCCATAGGCACTCTCGTGCATGTGTGGTTATGCCTATACAAACAAAATATACATAGAATATAAAATAGAACTTTTCACTTTTTTAATGGAGATAATGGCAGACTCTCCTTTACAAGTTGTTCTGAATATTTATTGAGTGTTTATATAGGTCAACTGCTCTTAAGTTCTTCATGCATATTAACTCTTGATACTCGGTGACAACTTTCCCTTAAGGCACAATGGCAAACAAGGGAGTACAAAAAAGGGAGCAGTTATAGGGGCATAAATAGAGACGAAAGTGTTTAGGTTATTGAACAGGCCTTTAGACTACTTGGTACAGAAGATCTATGGGCCTGAAACACACCTTTAAGGATAATATATGTGTTGATAATGTCATGCACAAGGAAATTTGGTTTGTTATTTGTGGTGCTGAGGATTGAGCACAAGCTGAACAAAACACTGAGATACATCCCTGTCACAGAAGTACATTTCATTCCCCCCATATTTTATACCTAAACTGCTGTAACTTCATGGTATGCTCTCCTGCTTTAAGGAATGCATTGTCTTTAGTTATTTAAAGCTTAAAGACTAATTAATGTTTGATGCTGTTGTTACGATGTGTGTGTGTGTGTGTTTGCGTGTGTGATGGATAGCCTTGAAATAATGCAGACTTGAACACAGAAGGAAATGTTTTTGATTGCCTTCTTAATATGCAACTTGGTATGTTTTCAAGTTCTAAAAAAATAAAGGATACAAGACCTATCCATGATAAAGTATTTATTCAGAAAAATATCCAACATCTATATAAGGTATTAAATTGTCTGATTTGAGTGATTTTGCAGTGTGGTTTAAATTCTGGTTTGTCTGAGACAGGGTTTCTCTGTCTAGCTCTGGCTGTCAGTGGAACTCATTCTGTAGACCAGGCTGGCCCTGAACTCACAGACATCTGCCTGCCTCTGGCTCAGGAGTGCTGGGATTTGCTGGGATTAAAGGTGTGAGCCACTAGCACCCAGTTTTATTGTTTTTTTAAAAGCAATGTATAAGTAAAACCCACAGTTTTACAAAAATAGCTATTCAAGTAATCCACACAAAGTTGTTTTCACCGTTAACAATTTCTATGGCATTTGACATGGGCTACAAACATGGCCCTGTGGTAAAGTACTTTCTTAGCATGTGGCTTCAGACCTGGGCTCAATTCCTAGTACCATCAAAAAGAACAAAACAAAACAAAACAAAACAACTACTTTTTACTAGGAAGACCCTTTTCCCTTCCTCAATAAAAGAGAGGTCAGGAGTGTGCCTTGTATCAGCAATTCCAGCACTTTGTTATCAGACACTGGGGGGATTGCAAGTTCCAGGTCAGGCAGGGTCACATAGTAAGACCCTATCTAAAATACATAACAGCCAGGAAATCTTAAAATGAAAAATGGTCTATGTTTAGTAATAGTGCAAGTTAGTTTGAGTCATGAAAAATTTAAACAAAAATCAGTCTATAAGAAAATGTTGATGAGGGTCTGAAGAGGTGGCTCAGCATCTAAGAACACTGCTTACTCTTCCAGAGGTGCTGAGTTCAGTTCCCAGTAACCACATACTGGCTCACAACTGTCTATAGTGTGATCCCATGTCCTCGTCTGACAAAGTTGGACGTGCAGGTAGAGTACTCATATAAATAAAAATAAGTTTTTAAAGAAAAAAAGGAAGGAAGGAAGGAAGGAAGGAAAAGAAATGAAGGAAGAAAAAGTTGATAGCCCGGTGGTGGTAGTGGTGGGAGCACATGCCTTTAATCCCAGCACTCAGGAGCCAGAGGCAGGAAGAGCTCTATGCGTTAGAGGCCAGCCTGGGCTACAGAGTGAGCTCCAAGACAGCCAAGCCTACACAAAGAAACCCTGTCCCATAAAACCAAAAGAGTTGATGATCTAAATATTTGTGCAGTAGGACATACCTATAATCCCAGATTTGGAAAGCAGGAGAATCCATTGTTCTGGGCTATGTAAACTCATGACTCAAAAAAAAAAGAAGAATAAAAGAAAAGAAAAACTATATGTATGTAGGACTGGAGGGTTTTTTCTGTGATTAAGAAAACTGTTTGCTCTTGCAGAGGACCTGAATTCAATTTCTGGCACTCACACAGAAACTCAAACCATCTGTAACTGCAGTTCTTCTCATCTAGGAGCACACAACACACATGCTTACATGCAGTGAAGATGTTTATATGCATAAATATACATGTACATAATAATTGACGAGAGGCTGAAGAGGTAGCTCAGCAGTTAAGAGCACTTGTTCTTCCAAAGGGCCTGTGTTCATTGCCAGCACCTGCTTGGTCAATCACAACCCTCAGTAACTCCAGTCCCCTGGATCTGATGCCCTCTTCTGGCCTACTTGAACATTGTGTGCACATGATGTACAAAGTTTACAAAACACCTAGACACATAATTTATTTTAAAAATAATTGAGCAAGACATGGTGGTGCATGCCAGTAATCCCAGCACTCTGGAAGCTGAGAGGAGAATCTTGAGTTCAA
Organism: Chionomys nivalis; assembly: GCF_950005125.1. Lineage (NCBI taxonomy): Eukaryota > Metazoa > Chordata > Mammalia > Rodentia > Cricetidae > Chionomys > Chionomys nivalis. The sequence continues at coordinate 97,408,959 of NC_080093.1, forward strand.
GGTTAGCCTGAGCTACATAACAAGTCCAAGGTTACCCTGGTATGTATAGCAAAAACCTTTCTAAATTTTAGAAAATAGATATTAAGAGGGATTACAGCATAAACAATAAAATATCAAAATGGAAAAGTCAAAATAACCAGAAAAAATCAAATATTAACTCTCAAAAAAGATTTTATTAACAAATTATTTTACAGATGAATGCTTTCAAATAATTAAATGTCTAATGGTTTTTAAACATGAGAGTTGTCATAGAAAATAAACACAATTATCAAGAGGCTACTATATGCGTGTACAACAACTTATAGGCATCATAATAAAATCAAACCAATCACCGACAGACATAATATACAAAGCTCAATAATTGCTATCAAAATGTATTTGGCAAATAGGCAATTATTATTTAAGATAAGGTCTTGCTCAGATTAGGTGAGTCTCTAGCCAGAATCTTTGGGCCTTCCTTAGTCCTCTAAATGCTGGAATTAGATGCATGCATGGCAACAACTGGCTCAGCAAATGCTTTACGCATGACCATATGCCTGGTACTGTAATAGATGTCTGAACTAATATAGCACAACACCTGCCCCATGGACTCCATTTCAAGTGGGACGATGGCTACAGGAACAAGTATTTCCCATTACAAGATTATTAAGTTAGCTACAAAGTAGTAGATTTCATAATGGCATTTTTACACATGTTTTCTTCTTCCACACCCTGCCCTCTGGCCTTTGCCTTGCCCTCCCCTCTGTCCCATTCTTGCTGTTTTTCCATTGCCCACAACAACCTAATTTCTGCTCTCCCAGTACAATATTGCATTATCTTCTGTCAGTGTTCCTGTACCCTAATCCTTCAGGTCTCTTTTTCCCTCTCACAGTTCTCTAGTTTCATGAGTCATCCACACATGGACACCGACCCACTCACACATAGAAACTTCAATCAAGGCTGCACACATGAGAGAAAACATAGTGCTTATCTGAATGCAGTTTATTTCAGCTAACATTCTGAATTGAAATTTCACCCATTTTCCTACAAATGTCATTTTTTTTACTTTTAAATCTGTGTATATGTGTGTGTGTGTGTGTGTCTGTGTGTGTGTGTGTGTTGACCACAGAGATGAGAGATGTCAGACCCTCCTGGGGCTTGTGTTACAGGTGGTTGTGAACTGCCTGGTTTGAGTGTTGGGAATCAAATGCTGGTCCTCTGGAAGAACAAGAAGTGCTCTTTATCACTGAGGCATATAGGCAGATCATGTGATAGTTTTGGTTGTCGTCCTCAAAGATTTGTTTATCTTTTATTTTTATGTGTGTGAATATTTTTCCTGCAATATATGTGTACATCCGTGGTGACTGTGGAGGCCAGAAAGGGATTCCCTGGAACTGGAGTTATAGATGGTTCTGAGCCACCAAGTGGGTGCTGGGAACCAAACCCAGTTCCTCTGTAAGAGCAGCCAGTGCTTTTCCCTGAGACATCTGTCCCACCACTTTCTCATTTTTGACAAACCTACTTACTGATTTCCTCAGTAGCTGCAATTTATGCTCACTAGCAGTGAGTAAAGTTTCCTCTTTCCTCAAATTCCTGCCAGCATCTGTTGTTCTGTTTTCTTGATGAAAGTCATTCTGAGCTAGTAAGGTGAGAGTATAAATCATTTTAATTTCACCTTTCCCTGATGGCTTAGGATGTTGAACCCATCATCAAATATTATTTGCCATTTCTATTTCTTCCTTTGAGGACTGTCTGCTCACCTCATTACCTCATGTATGGATTGGATTTGGTTTAATCTTGGCTGTTTTTACATAATAGAACCCTATGCGATACAGAGTTGGCAATGATTTCTCAAATCTGTAAGCTGTCTCTTCAGTTGTGAGGTTCCTTCCATTGTTAGGCAGGTTTTTAGTTTGCTATAATCCATGTGTCAGTCCTTGGGTTGTGTTCTCTGCTGTCACAGTCCATTCAGAAGTTCCTACCTCTGCATAGGATGATTGTTGACACGGGACATAGTTGATGTGTCTTCCCTGCAGTTTCAGCATGTCCTGTCTTCACATGAAGTCTGTGATCTATTTTCAATGTTTCATGTAGTTTGAGACTCGACCTGATTTCATTCTTCTACAGGTACATACCCAGTTTTCTCAGCACCATCTGTAAAAGGATCTTTCCTAATGACATCTGGGTTTAAGGGAAAAAATGAAGTACCTTCTAGGGCTGGGTTGATGAATCCATGATTAAGAGCACTTGCCGCTCTTGCAGAGGACAAAGGTTCAGTTAACAGCACCCATATGGCAGCTCACAATCCCTTATATCTCTAATTCTAAGGTATCTGATGTCATCTTCTGGAGAGTAGTTGACTGTTCAGTTTTCATGAGTTTGTAGGCATTCTGGGGGTAGAATTGTTGTTGAATTCTAGCATTATTCCATGGTAATCCAATAGTACACAGCTGGTTACTACATTTTCTTTGGTATCTGTGAATGTTTGCTTTGTTACTGATTATGTGATCAATTTTTGAGAAGGTTCCATGAGATGCTGAGAAGAAGGTATTTTCTTTTCTGTTGGGTGGAATGTTCTATAGATGTCTATTAATTTCATTTGTTTCACTACATCTGTGATATCTCTTATTGCTCCATTAAGTTTCTGTCTGTTTAGCCTGTCCATTGGTGAGAGAGGAGTGCTGAAACCTACTATTAGAGTGTGTGTTTCCCTTCTTTGAGTTGTGGTGGTGGAGAGTTGTCAGATGTCTGTGTTATTATGGGTGTTCTTAGCTTCCTTGGTTTGTGCTTTGCCTTCTAGTAGTTTCTGTAAGGCTGGGTTTGTGGCTACCTATTATTTAAATCTGTTTTTGTCCTGGAATATCTTTTTTCTCCATTGATGGTGAATGCAAGCTTTGCTGCGAATAGTACTCTGGGATTGCCTTCATGGTCTCTTAGTGTTGGCAGCACATCTATCTAAGACATTCTGGCTTTCATGGTTTCCACTGAGAAGTCAGGTGTAATTCAAGTGCCTACAGACTCCTGATCTTTGATGAAGAAACCAGAAATACATGGGAGACCATTCTCTCCCTTATAAGAGATCATGTCAGCACACAGAAGCCACCCTATTGCTGACACACCCCCACATCCCAAAAAATATTTAATGGAAAGGAATTCCCACACAGACCTCAACCTAAAACCAGATATCTTGAACCTAACAGAAGAAAAAGAAGGGAAGATCCCTGAAATCAATGACATAGGAAAAGACTTTCTGAGCAGAACACTATTAACACAGACACTAATTTCAACAATTAATAAATGGGATCTCATGAAACTGAAAAGCTTCTGCATGACAAAAGATCCCATCATTCAGACAAAGTGGCAGCTTACAGAATGGTAAAATATTTTTTTATCAACTACACACCCAATAGAGGGCTAATATCCAAAATTCTACAAAAAAACTCAAACAAAATGTATAAAGAACTCAAAAGGCTAGATGTCAAGAAAACAAATGACTCAATTAAAACTGGGAATTTTTAAACAGAGAATTCTCAATAGGGAATCTTAAGTGGCTGAGAAAGACTTAAATGTTCAACATTCTCAGTCATTAGTGAAATGCAAACCAAGTCTGCTTTGAGAGTCCATTTTACACCTGTCAGAATCCTTAGGATCAATAATACGATTGACAGTTCCTGCTGGCAAGGACATAGAATAAGGGGTACACTCATCCACTGCTGGTAGGAGTGCAGACTCATACAGTCACTATGGAAATGAGTGTGGATTTACCTTAGAGAGATGGGAACTGATCTACCTCGTGATCCAGCTCTATCACTCTTGGGCATTTACCCAAAGGAAACTTCATCCTACCACAGAGACGCTTACTCAACCATGTCCATTGCTGCTCTATTAATAATGCCCAGAAATTGGATAACATATTCAAGACATGAATATGAATGGATAATAAAAATTGGAACCTTTATACAAATGAATATTACTCAGCCATTAAAAAGAATTAAATTCACAGTAAATGGGTAGAACTAGGGGGAGAAATCACACTGAGTGAGGTACCCAGACACAGAAAGCCAAATGTGGCATGTATTAGCTTACATGTGGATATACAGAATCACAGAGATTAAGCATAGAGTAACAGACTAAGGAGGAGAGAAGCATCTCATCAGGAAAGAAGAAATAGAATAGAAAGGTACAGGCTGGTGAGGGGAGATGCAAGGAGAGAAATAGAGGGACGAGGGAGTGTATACAGGGAGAAACAGCTAAAACTAAGGCCACGGAAGTTGTGTGCAGTGGCATGGGTATTGATACAGTCGATGCTTCCTGAAATAAATGCATATGTGAAGGCAATCTAACAGAGAAATCAAATAACAGGGTGATGAGACTGTGTCTGAGAGCTTTCTCCTTCTGTCTTGCATTCCATTCTTTAGGTTGGGATTAAAGATGTGCACCACTGGGATTAAAGGCGTGCACCGCCAGGTTTCTATGGCAAACTAGTGTGGCTACTGAGATTAAAGGTGTGTGCTACCACTTACTCTCTGATCTTCAGCTAAACTTTCTTTATTAAAATACAAATGAAATATCACTACACGTAAGTATCACGAAACATTGTAAAGGAGGGGACACATAGATTATAAGAGCCAGAGCATCATGGAGTTTGCTGTGACATTGTATCTCCTAGGAATGTCAGAATCTACACCAATAAAATCTTATTAACATGGCTGCTTAAGTATGAGCTGAATAAGGACAAGAGGCAATCTATAAGGGACAAGGGGCCAACCAGCCCTACACAAAGAACTATAGGGAACTCACAAATGCCGGGAGTGGAGAAACAGTTTTAGTCCTACTGTGGGAAGAGTACACGAAATGCTTATCCAATACCAAATGGTGAGCCCTGAATCATACATACAAATAACATTATACTAAATTAAAGTATGCGTGTGTTATAGTTTCTTAGGTACTTAACAGTATGAATCCTTGTGATTTTTTTCACATATCCATACTATTATTTTGCTCTCCTTTCTCCCTGTGTATTTATCTCCCTTCAACCTAATTATAACCCTGACAGCACACAGACAAGTAACATACAGATCGGGCAGGTTACATACACATATGCATGTAACAAAATTAATGAATAATCCATGAATTTGAAAGGGAACAAGGAGGCATATAAGAGCAGGTTTGAAGAAAAAAAGTAAAAGGAGAAATGATGTTTCATTGTTACAAAATATTTGTATAACTATGTAAAGACGTGTTGCATTTGTTGAATTATATGTAAAAATGTGTTGCTGTTTTACCTTGTCTGCCTAAGGCACCTGATTAGTCTAACAAAAAGCTAAATGGCCAATAGCAAGAAAGAGGTATAGGCAGGACTTGCAGGCAGGGAAACTGAGTAGCAGGAGGAATTTAGGCTTAGAAAGGAAGAAAGAAAAAGAGATACCAGGGAGAAACCAGTGGCCAATCAGACACACATGGAGGAAGCAGGAAACCAAGACATACAGAATAAAAGAAAGGTAAAAAGCCCCAAGGAAAAATGTAGATGAATAGAAACAGGTTAAATTAAGTTCAAAAAGCTAGCAGGACGAGCCTAAGCTAAGACTAAGCACTTATAATTAATAAGAAGCATTCATAATAAATTATTTGGGAGTTTCTTGGTGGCCCAAAGGAAAATTCCAACTACACATAATACAATAAATAAAATAAAGAAGTAGTTGTTTTTAAAGAATTAACATAAAGGGTAAAAAAGGGACACAGCCAAGACTGTTAAATAGACAAGCTTGTCTCAGAAAAAAAAAAGAAGATAAAAAGAGATGTAACATATCCCTATTACCTGCTCTGAAGAATTTTTCACAGATACTGCCACGGCATAACCACATGGGAATAAGGTGGCCTGCATTAATTAAAAGAGTTTCTAATAGTAAAGTATATTACAGTTGCTTATGACTTAAAATGTCATTATAAAATATCTAGCAAATTAAATTCAACTTGATTACATTATCATTTCTTCCCACTACATTCCTTAGGATGAATTTTAATTTATTAACGCCATGTATCACTAAGCTAAAATCCTGATACAATTATCTCACTTGATCCTGAGTGGCATTCAGAAGTAGACATAGAAAGCAAGCTTGTCAGGTTTTTGTGTGTCTATGACTACCAGCCTGATGACTGTAGACTTCAACATTTTAAACTTTGTACAAAAAAATGTTTCAATGAGTTCTTTGATGAGGAATGATTTTCGAAAGACTAATATGTGAAAACTTGCTTTATTTAAGCACCTGTAGAACATTAATCCTTTCTCACTTCAGTCTTCTATAAAAAGAATCCAGGAGTAGTTAATGCATAAGCAATAGCTATTACAATAGTCTTACTAATTGACCTTGTAATGACAAAATATGGGAGATCTTGGTCAAACAGAGATAATACTTCCAATTCAAATGTCTTAGCTAAAGTGATTTTGTATTTCTTCTATAGACTCTTCTCAAACTCACAGAGATCCCCCTGCCTCTGCCTCTTGAGTACTGGGAGTAAAGGAATGTACCACCACTGACCAGCAAATTTTGTACTTCTTAAGGCATCTTGAAACTAAGATGAGTGTTGAAATGAATTTTGAGAACTTAGGTCCTGATAAAACTGTACAAGAATACTTTTTATTTGCCTCTATTTTTTTTAAAAAAGATCTTTATTATTTTTATTTTATGTATAAAGTGTTTTGCCTACATGTATGTCTGTATACCACACGTGTGTCTGGTGCCCACCAAGGCCAGAAGAGGGCATCAGACCTCCTGAAATTAGAGTTATAGTTATGGGTCCTGGGGATTTAACCCATTTCTTTGGAAGAGCAGGCAGTGCTCTTACCCATGGAGCCATTTCACCAGCCCCAGGGATATTTTACAAAACAAAACAACAATAAAAGATACTATGGAAAACAACTGGGCACTGCTGCAAAAGTACTTGATTGTCTCAAATACAGATGAGGAGACACACTGATGGCTAGGAAAGGATGAAACTCAAAAGGGTTGCTAGGGACAAAACTACAATTCTAGCCAGAGGCACAACAGCTGCAAGATTTAGAAATCTAAGCTTTTGCCCTAGGACTTCCCACCACTGTCTGGGAACTGGCATAGCCTTCTTGCTTAAGAGTACTCGCAAGAGGCTTTCTGACGTCACGCAGGCGGAGACTTTAAAATCCAAATGGCTCCTGGTTGGCATTGGTGGGTGTCTTCCTAAGCATTTGTGCATTTTACTGGAAGTGGGCGCTGGGGGTCAAGAACCAGAGAGAAAGGTAACTGCTGGTATGGGGTTAACTCTGTTCCTGCTAAGAAACTCTGTGGCATCAGAGACCTGGGGCGGCATCTGCCAGGTTCTGGGTTCAGGGATCAGTAAGTTTGTGTGGGCAGCGCCTGGAGAGGGAAAAGAGGATGCTGATTGCTGACCAAGGTGTTCCGCAGGGAGGGGGAGAAGGGGAGGACTGCCTGGGAGGGACAGGTTAAAACACTGCGTTCCTGTGGTAATGCAGCATCTGAAAAGCCATGTAAGAAGAAAAAGTCTGGAAAACTGAAGGCTTGAGAATAAGACCTAAGTGGAATGTAAGCAGTCGAACAAGGAGTGATGTGACTCAGTGCACAGCCTATTGTGCTAAAGTCCCCAGCTCAAACAAACAATAAAGTGGGTGTTATTATTTGGTGTTAGTATTTGGGAATCTGCATTGGCCTGCCTGTCCTTAGGGTCCTGACAGGAAACCTCCTCACCTGTAGCCACTAAGAGCACTTCACCTGTAGCCACTTCTGGGCACATTTGCTATGGTTCCTTGTAACAGGTGGACCTACCCCTAACCTCCCCCTTCTCCTGTGTCTACCTCCCTCTCTCTCCCGCACTCTTTACCCCATGGGACTAGTCTGCTCCCCTCTCTGCCTTCTCTGTCCCTTCTCTCTCATCTTCCAATAAGCCTCCTGTATAAGCCTTATCGCATAGCGTGACTTCTCTTCACTACATATATATATATATATATATATATATATATAATTTTATCAACAGTGAGTTCTGTCTTATCCTAGAAAGAAGCCAGGGCAGGACCAGAAAAAGCTGAGTGGCTAGCGTCTAGTGCTGCAGAGACGAAGACAGGGTCTGACATAGGTATGCTTATGATACTAAAATATTTTGAGAATGGAAGCAGCCTCTACATTATGTTATGGAACGGATTGCTTGTCTTTACTGAAAGGGAGATTAGAACCAGAAAGACAATAGTGGGTATTAAACTATGGGGTTAAACATAAAGCAAGAAAAGTAGCTATTAGGAAAAGAGAATGAATCCTGATTTTGAAGCCAAAGGAAACATTTTGAGGAGAGTTAAGGAGCCTGAGATTTCTTGTCAAGCAGTCTGTGAGTTACCATTGAAATAGACATAAGAGATACCAGTGATGTATTCGGGATAACACATTGAAATTTTGCGATCATGGATTGCCGTGTGATGCAGGAATCATATATGTTCATTTTTGCATTGTCTTGCTCGAGTGTATTGAATACTTGAAGTTGCATAGGTGTTATCTTTAGTGAGGACTTAAGTATACATGACAAACAAATACAGCACACAGGGAAAATACTATCGTAAAGGAATAAACTTAGTTACTCTTCTACTTCAGAATAAAAGTGACAATTATTGCTTAATGATCCACTTGCATCTGGAACATTTTTCTGATATTGAAATCATGAATTAGGTTCTGAGCATGAAGCGCAGTTCCATTTCCACCGGTGGTGCTGGCTGCCTCTCCACACAGGAATTAAGATCTCAGGACCTCGACGAACCAGACCTTTATACCCGTCAAGCGTAAGTGCCTCCAACTATGGATCTCAGCTGCATGCTGCCATGTTCTGTACCTCGTTCTCAGAAACTGTAGAATCAGATGGTGAAAGTGGGTCTTCTCTAGTTCCACACTTGAGTCGCTCACTCTCCAAAGGTTAGTAATTCCTTCAGAGAGCTTTGGTTTTACTGTCTAAGTCTGGCAGTATTAATTATATTAGCAATTAAACTAAGAAAATGTCAATATCAACTCAATTTAAAATAACAATCTTATTATAAGGTTTCAAAACTAAAATGGTTTTATTTATTTATTTGCTTCTTTGTTTGTTTTGGTTTGTTTTGGAGACAAGATTTCTCGATGCAGCCCTAGTTTTCCTGGCATTCACTCTGTAGACCAGGTTAGCATCGAACTTTGGGATATACCTTTCTCTGCTTCCAAAGTGCTCAGATTAAAGGTGCGTGCCACCACCACCTACAATGCTTTTAATTTAAAAAAAAAATCTGGGTAAGCAAGATGACTCAGCAGGTAAAGGCACTTATCAACAAACCCAAACACCTGCTTTCAATCCCCAGACCCACATGGTAGAAGAGAACCTGCTGCATCAGCAGCTACTGACCACCAGCTGCTCGCTCTCTTTCTGTCTCTCTCTCTCTCTCTCTCTCTCTCTCTCTCTCTCTCTCTCTCTCTCACACACACACACACACACACACAATAATAAATGTAATAAAGTTAAAATATTTCCAATGCAAAACAATTTCATTGGGCAGCAAAACATGGTCTCCCCTTTTAACGTCAGATCCCTTTAATATCTGACTAATGAAAGACAGTTAGAATCTATTCTGCTGCTGCATTCAGACTGTCCTAGCAGCCAGTCTCTAGGTAGCAATGTATGCATGAAAGGATGAGCATGAGAAGAACAAACAACATCTTAGTTTTGATGTAGTGATACCTAGATATACATACCTTGGAGAACATGTCTAGTCTAGATCAGCAGTTGTCTGGATTGGAGGTGGGGAAGTTTGATACAGATTGACAGGAAACAGTCTGTTATTTGTATGACCTGGGGTATGACCTCACCTTTTTGTACTTTGAATCCCTTGTGTATAAGAATGGGGATAGGTTGAGCGGTGGTGCACGTATTTAATTAAACGGAGGCAGTCTAATTTCTGGGTTTGAGGTCAGCCTGGTCTACAGACAAATTCCAAGACAACCAGAGCTACACAGAAAAACCTGTCTTCCAAAAAAAGAAAGAAAAAGAGTGGAGATACTGGGAGATTGCTCAGTGGTTTAGAGTCGTTCCTATTCTACCACAGGACCCAAATTCAGTTCCCAGTACCCACATTGGGCAGGTCACAACCGCCTGTGACTCCAGCTCAAGGAGATCTGGTGCCCCTTTTGTGACCTCCATAGGCACTCTCGTGCATGTGTGGTTATGCCTATACAAACAAAATATACATAGAATATAAAATAGAACTTTTCACTTTTTTAATGGAGATAATGGCAGACTCTCCTTTACAAGTTGTTCTGAATATTTATTGAGTGTTTATATAGGTCAACTGCTCTTAAGTTCTTCATGCATATTAACTCTTGATACTCGGTGACAACTTTCCCTTAAGGCACAATGGCAAACAAGGGAGTACAAAAAAGGGAGCAGTTATAGGGGCATAAATAGAGACGAAAGTGTTTAGGTTATTGAACAGGCCTTTAGACTACTTGGTACAGAAGATCTATGGGCCTGAAACACACCTTTAAGGATAATATATGTGTTGATAATGTCATGCACAAGGAAATTTGGTTTGTTATTTGTGGTGCTGAGGATTGAGCACAAGCTGAACAAAACACTGAGATACATCCCTGTCACAGAAGTACATTTCATTCCCCCCATATTTTATACCTAAACTGCTGTAACTTCATGGTATGCTCTCCTGCTTTAAGGAATGCATTGTCTTTAGTTATTTAAAGCTTAAAGACTAATGTTTGATGCTGTTGTTACGATGTGTGTGTGTGTGTTTGCGTGTGTGATGGATAGCCTTGAAATAATGCAGACTTGAACACAGAAGGAAATGTTTTTGATTGCCTTCTTAATATGCAACTTGGTATGTTTTCAAGTTCTAAAAAAATAAAGGATACAAGACCTATCCATGATAAAGTATTTATTCAGAAAAATATCCAACATCTATATAAGGTATTAAATTGTCTGATTTGAGTGATTTTGCAGTGTGGTTTAAATTCTGGTTTGTCTGAGACAGGGTTTCTCTGTCTAGCTCTGGCTGTCAGTGGAACTCATTCTGTAGACCAGGCTGGCCCTGAACTCACAGACATCTGCCTGCCTCTGGCTCAGGAGTGCTGGGATTTGCTGGGATTAAAGGTGTGAGCCACTAGCACCCAGTTTTATTGTTTTTTTAAAAGCAATGTATAAGTAAAACCCACAGTTTTACAAAAATAGCTATTCAAGTAATCCACACAAAGTTGTTTTCACCGTTAACAATTTCTATGGCATTTGACATGGGCTACAAACATGGCCCTGTGGTAAAGTACTTTCTTAGCATGTGGCTTCAGACCTGGGCTCAATTCCTAGTACCATCAAAAAGAACAAAACAAAACAAAACAAAACAACTACTTTTTACTAGGAAGACCCTTTTCCCTTCCTCAATAAAAGAGAGGTCAGGAGTGTGCCTTGTATCAGCAATTCCAGCACTTTGTTATCAGACACTGGGGGGATTGCAAGTTCCAGGTCAGGCAGGGTCACATAGTAAGACCCTATCTAAAATACATAACAGCCAGGAAATCTTAAAATGAAAAATGGTCTATGTTTAGTAATAGTGCAAGTTAGTTTGAGTCATGAAAAATTTAAACAAAAATCAGTCTATAAGAAAATGTTGATGAGGGTCTGAAGAGGTGGCTCAGCATCTAAGAACACTGCTTACTCTTCCAGAGGTGCTGAGTTCAGTTCCCAGTAACCACATACTGGCTCACAACTGTCTATAGTGTGATCCCATGTCCTCGTCTGACAAAGTTGGACGTGCAGGTAGAGTACTCATATAAATAAAAATAAGTTTTTAAAGAAAAAAAGGAAGGAAGGAAGGAAGGAAGGAAGGAAGGAAGGAAGGAAGGAAGGAAAAGAAATGAAGGAAGAAAAAGTTGATAGCCCGGTGGTGGTAGTGGTGGGAGCACATGCCTTTAATCCCAGCACTCAGGAGCCAGAGGCAGGAAGAGCTCTATGCGTTAGAGGCCAGCCTGGGCTACAGAGTGAGCTCCAAGACAGCCAAGCCTACACAAAGAAACCCTGTCCCATAAAACCAAAAGAGTTGATGATCTAAATATTTGTGCAGTAGGACATACCTATAATCCCAGATTTGGAAAGCAGGAGAATCCATTGTTCTGGGCTATGTAAACTCATGACTCAAAAAAAAAAAAAAGAAGAATAAAAGAAAAGAAAAACTATATGTATGTAGGACTGGAGGGTTTTTTCTGTGATTAAGAAAACTGTTTGCTCTTGCAGAGGACCTGAATTCAATTTCTGGCACTCACACAGAAACTCAAACCATCTGTAACTGCAGTTCTTCTCATCTAGGAGCACACAACACACATGCTTACATGCAGTGAAGATGTTTATATGCATAAATATACATGTACATAATAATTGACGAGAGGCTGAAGAGGTAGCTCAGCAGTTAAGAGCACTTGTTCTTCCAAAGGGCCTGTGTTCATTGCCAGCACCTGCTTGGTCAATCACAACCCTCAGTAACTCCAGTCCCCTGGATCTGATGCCCTCTTCTGGCCTACTTGAACATTGTGTGCACATGATGTACAAAGTTTACAAAACACCTAGACACATAATTTATTTTAAAAATAATTGAGCAAGACATGGTGGTGCATGCCAGTAATCCCAGCACTCTGGAAGCTGAGAGGAGAATCTTGAGTTCAAGGTTAGCCTGAGCTACATAACAAGTCCAAGGTTACCCTGGTATGTATAGCAAAAACCTTTCTAAATTTTAGAAAATAGATATTAAGAGGGATTACAGCATAAACAATAAAATATCAAAATGGAAAAGTCAAAATAACCAGAAAAAATCAAATATTAACTCTCAAAAAAGATTTTATTAACAAATTATTTTACAGATGAATGCTTTCAAATAATTAAATGTCTAATGGTTTTTAAACATGAGAGTTGTCATAGAAAATAAACACAATTATCAAGAGGCTACTATATGCGTGTACAACAACTTATAGGCCTCATAATAAAATCAAACCAATCACCGACAGACATAATATACAAAGCTCAATAATTGCTATCAAAATGTATTTGGCAAATAGGCAATTATTATTTAAGATAAGGTCTTGCTCAGATTAGGTGAGTCTCTAGCCAGAATCTTTGGGCCTTCCTTAGTCCTCTAAATGCTGGAATTAGATGCATGCATGGCAACAACTGGCTCAGCAAATGCTTTACGCATGACCATATGCCTGGTACTGTAATAGATGTCTGAACTAATATAGCACAACACCTGCCCCATGGACTCCATTTCAAGTGGGACGATGGCTACAGGAACAAGTATTTCCCATTACAAGATTATTAAGTTAGCTACAAAGTAGTAGATTTCATAATGGCATTTTTACACATGTTTTCTTCTTCCACACCCTGCCCTCTGGCCTTTGCCTTGCCCTCCCCTCTGTCCCATTCTTGCTGTTTTTCCATTGCCCACAACAACCTAATTTCTGCTCTCCCAGTACAATATTGCATTATCTTCTGTCAGTGTTCCTGTACCCTAATCCTTCAGGTCTCTTTTTCCCTCTCACAGTTCTCTAGTTTCATGAGTCATCCACACATGGACACCGACCCACTCACACATAGAAACTTCAATCAAGGCTGCACACATGAGAGAAAACATAGTGCTTATCTGAATGCAGTTTATTTCAGCTAACATTCTGAATTGAAATTTCACCCATTTTCCTACAAATGTCATTTTTTTACTTTTAAATCTGTGTGTGTGTGTGTGTGTGTGACCACAGAGATGAGAGATGTCAGACCCTCCTGGGGCTTGTGTTACAGGTGGTTGTGAACTGCCTGGTTTGAGTGTTGGGAATCAAATGCTGGTCCTCTGGGAGAACAAGAAGTGCTCTTTATCACTGAGGCATATAGGCAGATCATGTGATAGTTTTGGTTGTCGTCCTCAAAGATTTGTTTATCTTTTATTTTTATGTGTGTGAATATTTTTCCTGCAATATATGTGTACATCCGTGGTGACTGTGGAGGCCAGAAAGGGATTCCCTGGAACTGGAGTTATAGATGGTTCTGAGCCACCAAGTGGGTGCTGGGAACCAAACCCAGTTCCTCTGTAAGAGCAGCCGGTGCTTTTCCCTGAGACATCTGTCCCACCACTTTCTCATTTTTGACAAACCTACTTACTGATTTCCTCAGTAGCTGCAATTTATGCTCACTAGCAGTGAGTAAAGTTTCCTCTTTCCTCAAATTCCTGCCAGCATCTGTTGTTCTGTTTTCTTGATGAAAGTCATTCTGAGCTAGTAAGGTGAGAGTATAAATCATTTTAATTTCACCTTTCCCTGATGGCTTAGGATGTTGAACCCATCATCAAATATTATTTGCCATTTCTATTTCTTCCTTTGAGGACTGTCTGCTCACCTCATTACCTCATGTATGGATTGGATTTGGTTTAATCTTGGCTGTTTTTACATAATAGAACCCTATGCGATACAGAGTTGGCAATGATTTCTCAAATCTGTAAGCTGTCTCTTCAGTTGTGAGGTTCCTTCCATTGTTAGGCAGGTTTTTAGTTTGCTATAATCCATGTGTCAGTCCTTGGGTTGTGTTCTCTGCTGTCACAGTCCATTCAGAAGTTCCTACCTCTGCATAGGATGATTGTTGACACGGGACATAGTTGATGTGTCTTCCCTGCAGTTTCAGCATGTCCTGTCTTCACATGAAGTCTGTGATCTATTTTCAATGTTTCATGTAGTTTGAGACTCGACCTGATTTCATTCTTCTACAGGTACATACCCAGTTTTCTCAGCACCATCTGTAAAAGGATCTTTCCTAATGACATCTGGGTTTAAGGGAAAAAATGAAGTACCTTCTAGGGCTGGGTTGATGAATCCATGATTAAGAGCACTTGCCGCTCTTGCAGAGGACAAAGGTTCAGTTAACAGCACCCATATGGCAGCTCACAATCCCTTATATCTCTAATTCTAAGGTATCTGATGTCATCTTCTGGAGAGTAGTTGACTGTTCAGTTTTCATGAGTTTGTAGGCATTCTGGGGGTAGAATTGTTGTTGAATTCTAGCATTATTCCATGGTAATCCAATAGTACACAGCTGGTTACTACATTTTCTTTGGTATCTGTGAATGTTTGCTTTGTTACTGATTATGTGATCAATTTTTGAGAAGGTTCCATGAGATGCTGAGAAGAAGGTATTTTCTTTTCTGTTGGGTGGAATGTTCTATAGATGTCTATTAATTTCATTTGTTTCACTACATCTGTGATATCTCTTATTGCTCCATTAAGTTTCTGTCTGTTTAGCCTGTCCATTGGTGAGAGAGGAGTGCTGAAACCTACTATTAGAGTGTGTGTTTCCCTTCTTTGAGTTGTGGTGGTGGAGAGTTGTCAGATGTCTGTGTTATTATGGGTGTTCTTAGCTTCCTTGGTTTGTGCTTTGCCTTCTAGTAGTTTCTGTAAGGCTGGGTTTGTGGCTACCTATTATTTAAATCTGTTTTTGTCCTGGAATATCTTTTTTCTCCATTGATGGTGAATGCAAGCTTTGCTGCGAATAGTACTCTGGGATTGCCTTCATGGTCTCTTAGTGTTGGCAGCACATCTATCTAAGACATTCTGGCTTTCATGGTTTCCACTGAGAAGTCAGGTGTAATTCAAGTGCCTACGGACTCCTGATCTTTGATGAAGAAACCAGAAATACATGGGAGACCATTCTCTCCCTTATAAGAGATCATGTCAGCACACAGAAGCCACCCTATTGCTGACACACCCCCACATCCCAAAAAATATTTAATGGAAAGGAATTCCCACACAGACCTCAACCTAAAACCAGATATCTTGAACCTAACAGAAGAAAAAGAAGGGAAGATCCCTGAAATCAATGACATAGGAAAAGACTTTCTGAGCAGAACACTATTAACACAGACACTAATTTCAACAATTAATAAATGGGATCTCATGAAACTGAAAAGCTTCTGCATGACAAAAGATCCCATCATTCAGACAAAGTGGCAGCTTACAGAATGGTAAAATATTTTTTTATCAACTACACACCCAATAGAGGGCTAATATCCAAAATTCTACAAAAAAACTCAAACAAAATGTATAAAGAACTCAAAAGGCTAGATATCAAGAAAACAAATGACTCAATTAAAACTGGGAATTTTTAAACAGAGAATTCTCAATAGGGAATCTTAAGTGGCTGAGAAAGACTTAAATGTTCAACATTCTCAGTCATTAGTGAAATGCAAACCAAGTCTGCTTTGAGAGTCCACTTTACACCTGTCAGAATCCCTAGGATCAATAATACGAGTGACAGTTCCTGCTGGCAAGGACATAGAATAAGGGGTACACTCATCCACTGCTGGTAGGAGTGCAGACTCATACAGTCACTATGGAAATGAGTGTGGATTTACCGTAGAGAGATGGGACCTGATCTACCTCGTGATAAAAATTGGAACCTTTATACAAATGAATATTACTCAGCCATTAAAAAGAATTAAATTCACAGTAAATGGGTAGAACTAGGGGGAGAAATCACCCTGAGTGAGGTACCCAGACACAGAAAACCAAATGTGGCATGTATTAGCTTACATGTGGATATACAGAATCACAGAGATTAAGCATAGAGTAACAGTCTAAGGAGGAGAGAAGCATCTCATCAGGAAAGAAGAAATAGAATAGAAAGGTACAGGCTGGTGAGGGGAGGTGCAAGGAGAGAAATAGAGGGACGAGGGAGTGTATACAGGGAAAAACAGCTAAAACTGAGGCCACTGAAGTAGTGTGCAGTGGCATGGGTATTGATACAGTCGATGCTTCCTGAAATAAATGCATATGTGAAGGCAATCTAACAGAGAAATCAAATAACAGGGTGATGAGACTGTGTCTGAGAGCTTTCTCCTTCTGTCTTGCATTCCATTCTTTAGGTTGGGATTAAAGATGTGCACCACTGGGATTAAAGGCGTGCACCGCCAGGTTTCTATGGCAAACTAGTGTGGCTACTGAGATTAAAGGTGTGTGCTACCACTTACTCTCTGATCTTCAGCTAAACTTTCTTTATTAAAATACAAATGAAATATCACTACACGTAAGTATCACGAAACATTGTAAAGGAGGGGACACATAGATTATAAGAGCCAGAGCATCATGGAGTTTGCTGTGACATTGTATCTCCTAGGAATGTCAGAATCTACACCAATAAAATCTTATTAACATGGCTGCTTAAGTATGAGCTGAATAAGGACAAGAGGCAATCTATAAGGGACAAGGGGCCAACCAGCCCTACACAAAGAACTATAGGGAACTCACAAATGCCGGGAGTGGAGAAACAGTTTTAGTCCTACTGTGGGAAGAGTACACGAAATGCTTATCCAATACCAAATGGTGAGCCCTGAATCATACATACAAATAACATTATACTAAATTAAAGTATGCGTGTGTTATAGTTTCTTAGGTACTTAACAGTATGAATCCTTGTGATTTTTTTCACATATCCATACTATTATTTTGCTCTCCTTTCTCCCTGTGTATTTATCTCCCTTCAACCTAATTATAACCCTGACAGCACACAGACAAGTAACATACAGATCGGGCAGGTTACATACACATATGCATGTAACAAAATTAATGAAAAATCCATGAATTTGAAAGGGAACAAGGAGGCATATAAGAGCGGGTTTGAAGAAAAAAAGTAAAAGGAGAAATGATGTTTCATTGTTACAAAATATTTGTATAACTATGTACAGACGTGTTGCATTTGTTGAATTATATGTAAAAATGTGTTGCTGTTTTACCTTGTCTGCCTAAGGCACCTGATTAGTCTAACAAAAAGCTAAATGGCCAATAGCAAGAAAGAGGTATAGGCAGGACTTGCAGGCAGGGAAACTGAGTAGCAGGAGGAATTTAGGCTTAGAAAGGAAGAAAGAAAAAGAGATACCAGGGAGAAACCAGTGGCCAATCAGACACACATGGAGGAAGCAGGAAACCAAGACATACAGAATAAAAGAAAGGTAAAAAGCCCCAAGGAAAAATGTAGATGAATAGAAACAGGTTAAATTAAGTTCAAAAAGCTAGCAGGACGAGCCTAAGCTAAGACTAAGCACTTATAATTAATAAGAAGCATTCATAATAAATTATTTGGGAGTTTCTTGGTGGCCCAAAGGAAAATTCCAACTACACATAATACAATAAATAAAATAAAGAAGTAGTTGTTTTTAAAGAATTAACATAAAAGGTAAAAAAGGGACACAGCCAAGACTGTTAAATAGACAAGCTTGTCTCAGAAAAAAAAAGAAGATAAAAAGAGATGTAACATATCCCTATTACCTGCTCTGAAGAATTTTTCACAGATACTGCCACGGCATAACCACATGGGAATAAGGTGGCCTGCATTAATTAAAAGAGTTTCTAATAGTAAAGTATATTACAGTTGCTTATGACTTAAAATGTCATTATAAAATATCTAGCAAATTAAATTCAACTTGATTACATTATCATTTCTTCCCACTACATTCCTTAGGATGAATTTTAATTTATTAACGCCATGTATCACTAAGCTAAAATCCTGATACAATTATCTCACTTGATCCTGAGTGGCATTCAGAAGTAGACATAGAAAGCAAGCTTGTCAGGTTTTTGTGTGTCTATGACTACCAGCCTGATGACTGTAGACTTCAACTTTTTAAAATTTGTACAAAAAAAAAATGTTTCAATGAGTTCTTTGATGAGGAATGATTTTAGAAGGACTAGTATGTGAAAACTTGCTTTATTTAAGCACCCATAGAACATTAATCCTTTCTCACTTCAGTCTTCTATAAAAAGAATCCAGGAGTAGTTAATGCATAAGCAATAGCTATTACAATAGTCTTACTAATTGACCTTGTAATGACAAAATATGGGAGATCTTGGTCAAACAGAGATAATACTTCCAATTCAAATGTCTTAGCTAAAGTGATTTTGTATTTCTTCTGTAGACTCTTCTCAAACTCACAGAGATCCCCCTGCCTCTGCCTCTTGAGTACTGGGAGTAAAGGAATGTACCACCACTGACCAGCAAATTTTGTACTTCTTAAGGCATCTTGAAACTAAGATGAGTGTTGAAATGAATTTTGAGAACTTAGGTCCTGATAAAACTGTACAAGAATACTTTTTATTTGCCTTTATTTTTTTAAAAAAGATCTTTATTATTTTTATTTTATGTATAAAGTGTTTTGCCTACATGTATGTCTGTATACCACACGTGTGTCTGGTGCCCACCAAGGCCAGAAGAGGGCATCAGACCTCCTGAAATTAGAGTTATAGTTATGGGTCCTGGGGATTTAACCCATTTCTTTGGAAGAGCAGGCAGTGCTCTTACCCATGGAGCCATTTCACCAGGCCCAGGGATATTTTACAAAACAAAACAACAATAAAAGATACTATGGAAAACAACTGGGCACTGCTGCAAAAGTACTTGATTGTCTCAAATACAGATGAGGAGACACACTGATGGCTAGGAAAGACTGAAACTCAAAAGGGCTGCTAGGGACAAAACTACAATTCTAGCCAGAGGCACAACAGCTGCAAGATTTAGAAATCTAAGCTTTTGCCCTAGGACTTCCCACCACTGTCTGGGAACTGGCATAGCCTTCTTGCTTAAGAGTACTCGCAAGAGGCTTTCTGACGTCACGCAGGCGGAGACTTTAAAAGCCAAATGGCTCCTGGTTGGCATTGGTGGGTGTCTTCCTAAGCAGTTGTGCATTTTACTGGAAGTGGGCGCTGGGGGTCAAGAACCAGAGAGAAAGGTAACTGCTGGTATGGGGTTAACTCTGTTCCTGCTAAGAAACTCTGTGGCATCAGAGACCTGGGGCGGCATCTGCCAGGTTCTGGGTTCAGGGATCAGTAAGTTTGTGTGGGCAGCGCCTGGAGAGGGAAAAGAGGATGCTGATTGCTGACCAAGGTGTTCCGCAGGGAGGGGGAGAAGGGGAGGACTGCCTGGGAGGGACAGGTTAAAACACTGCGTTCCTGTGGTAATGCAGCATCTGAAAAGCCATGTAAGAAGAAAAAGTCTGGGAAACTGAAGGCTTGAGAATAAGACCTAAGTGGAATGTAAGCAGTCGAACAAGGAGTGATGTGACTCAGTGCACAGCCTATTGTGCTAAAGTCCCCAGCTCAAACAAACAATAAAGTGGGTGTTATTATTTGGTGTTAGTATTTGGGAATCTGCATTGGCCTGCCTGTCCTTAGGGTCCTGACAGGAAACCTCCTCACCTGTAGCCACTAAGAGCACTTCACCTGTAGCCACTTCTGGGCACATTTGCTATGTTTCCTTGTAACAGGTGGACCTACCCCTAACCTCCCCCTTCTCCTGTGTCTACCTCCCTCTCTCTCCCGCACTCTTTACCCCATGGGACTAGTCTGCTCCCCTCTCTGCCTTCTCTGTCCCTTCTCTCTCATCTTCCAATAAGCCTCCTGTATAAGCCTTATCGCATAGCGTGACTTCTCTTCACTACATATATATATATATAATTTTATCAACAGTGAGTTCTGTCTTATCCTAGAAAGAAGCCAGGGCAGGACCAGAAAAAGCTGAGTGGCTTGCGTCTAGTGCTGCAGAGACGAAGACAGGGTCTGACATAGATATGCTTATGATACTAAAATATTTTGAGAATGGAAGCAGCCTCTACATTATGTTATGGAACGGATTGCTTGTCTTTACTGAAAGGGAGATTAGAACCAGAAAGACAATAGTGGGTATTAAACTATGGGGTTAAACATAAAGCAAGAAAAGTAGATATTAGGAGAAGAGAATGAATCCTGATTTTGAAGCCAAAGGAAACATTTTGAGGAGAGTTAAGGAGCCTGAGATTTCTTGTCAAGCAGTCTGTGAGTTACCATTGAAATAGACATAAGAGATACCAGTGATGTATTCGGGATAACACATTGAAATTTTGCGATCATGGATTGCCGTGTGATGCAGGAATCATATATGTTCATTTTTGCATTGTCTTGCTCGAGTGTATTGAATACTTGAAGTTGCATAGGTGTTATCTTTAGTGAGGACTTAAGTATACATGACAAACAAATACAGCACACAGGGAAAATACTATCGTAAAGGAATAAACTTAGTTACTCTTCTACTTCAGAATAAAAGTGACAATTATTGCTTAATGATCCACTTGCATCTGGAACATTTTTCTGATATTGAAATCATGAATTAGGTTCTGAGCATGAAGCGCAGTTCCATTTCCACCGGTGGTGCTGGCTGCCTCTCCACACAGGAATTAAGATCTCAGGACCTCGACGAACCAGACCTTTATACCCGTCAAGCGTAAGTGCCTCCAACTATGGATCTCAGCTGCATGCTGCCATGTTCTGTACCTCGTTCTCAGAAACTGTAGAATCAGATGGTGAAAGTGGGTCTTCTCTAGTTCCACACTTGAGTCGCTCACTCTCCAAAGGTTAGTAATTCCTTCAGAGAGCTTTGGTTTTACTGTCTAAGTCTGGCAGTATTAATTATATTAGCAATTAAACTAAGAAAATGTCAATATCAACTCAATTTAAAATAACAATCTTATTATAAGGTTTCAAAACTAAAATGGTTTTATTTATTTATTTGCTTCTTTGTTTGTTTTGGTTTGTTTTGGAGACAAGATTTCTCGATGCAGCCCTAGTTTTCCTGGCATTCACTCTGTAGACCAGGTTAGCATCGAACTTTGGGATATACCTTTCTGTGCTTCCAAAGTGCTCAGATTAAAGGTGCGTGCCACCACCACCTACAATGCTTTTAATTTAAAAAAAAAAATCTGGGTAAGCAAGATGACTCAGCAGGTAAAGGCACTTATCAACAAACCCAAACACCTGCTTTCAATCCCCAGACCCACATGGTAGAAGAGAACCTGCTGCATCAGCAGCTACTGACCACCAGCTGCTCGCTCTCTTTCTGTCTCTCTCTCTCTCTCTCTCTCTCTCTCTCTCTCTCACACACACACACACAATAATAAATGTAATAAAGTTAAAATATTTCCAATGCAAAACAATTTCATTGGGCAGCAAAACATGGTCTCCCCTTTTAACGTCAGATCCCTTTAATATCTGACTAATGAAAGACAGTTAGAATCTATTCTGCTGCTGCATTCAGACTGTCCTAGCAGCCAGTCTCTAGGTAGCAATGTATGCATGAAAGGATGAGCATGAGAAGAACAAACAACATCTTAGTTTTGATGTAGTGATACCTAGATATACATACCTTGGAGAACATGTCTAGTCTAGATCAGCAGTTGTCTGGATTGGAGGTGGGGAAGTTTGATACAGATTGACAGGAAACAGTCTGTTATTTGTATGACCTGGGGTATGACCTCACCTTTTTGTACTTTGAATCCCTTGTGTATAAGAATGGGGATAGGTTGAGCGGTGGTGCACGTATTTAATTAAACGGAGGCAGTCTAATTTCTGGGTTTGAGGTCAGCCTGGTCTACAGACAAATTCCAAGACAACCAGAGCTACACAGAAAAACCTGTCTTCCAAAAAAAGAAAGAAAAAGAGTGGAGATACTGGGAGATTGCTCAGTGGTTTAGAGTCGTTCCTATTCTACCACAGGACCCAAATTCAGTTCCCAGTACCCACATTGGGCAGGTCACAACCGCCTGTGACTCCAGCTCAAGGAGATCTGGTGCCCCTTTTGTGACCTCCATAGGCACTCTCGTGCATGTGTGGTTATGCCTATACAAACAAAATATACATAGAATATAAAATAGAACTTTTCACTTTTTTAATGGAGATAATGGCAGACTCTCCTTTACAAGTTGTTCTGAATATTTATTGAGTGTTTATATAGGTCAACTGCTCTTAAGTTCTTCATGCATATTAACTCTTGATACTCGGTGACAACTTTCCCTTAAGGCACAATGGCAAACAAGGGAGTACAAAAAAGGGAGCAGTTATAGGGGCATAAATAGAGACGAAAGTGTTTAGGTTATTGAACAGGCCTTTAGACTACTTGGTACAGAAGATCTATGGGCCTGAAACACACCTTTAAGGATAATATATGTGTTGATAATGTCATGCACAAGGAAATTTGGTTTGTTATTTGTGGTGCTGAGGATTGAGCACAAGCTGAACAAAACACTGAGATACATCCCTGTCACAGAAGTACATTTCATTCCCCCCATATTTTATACCTAAACTGCTGTAACTTCATGGTATGCTCTCCTGCTTTAAGGAATGCATTGTCTTTAGTTATTTAAAGCTTAAAGACTAATGTTTGATGCTGTTGTTACGATGTGTGTGTGTGTGTGTGTTTGTGTGTGTGATGGATAGCCTTGAAATAATGCAGACTTGAACACAGAAGGAAATGTTTTTGATTGCCTTCTTAATATGCAACTTGGTATGTTTTCAAGTTCTAAAAAAATAAAGGATACAAGACCTATCCATGATAAAGTATTTATTCAGAAAAATATCCAACATCTATATAAGGTATTAAATTGTCTGATTTGAGTGATTTTGCAGTGTGGTTTAAATTCTGGTTTGTCTGAGACAGGGTTTCTCTGTCTAGCTCTGGCTGTCAGTGGAACTCATTCTGTAGACCAGGCTGGCCCTGAACTCACAGACATCTGCCTGCCTCTGGCTCAGGAGTGCTGGGATTTGCTGGGATTAAAGGTGTGAGCCACTAGCACCCAGTTTTATTGTTTTTTTTAAAAGCAATGTATAAGTAAAACCCACAGTTTTACAAAAATAGCTATTCAAGTAATCCACACAAAGTTGTTTTCACCGTTAACAATTTCTATGGCATTTGACATGGGCTACAAACATGGCCCTGTGGTAAAGTACTTTCTTAGCATGTGGCTTCAGACCTGGGCTCAATTCCTAGTACCATCAAAAAGAACAAAACAAAACAAAACAAAACAACTACTTTTTACTAGGAAGACCCTTTTCCCTTCCTCAATAAAAGAGAGGTCAGGAGTGTGCCTTGTATCAGCAATTCCAGCACTTTGTTATCAGACACTGGGGGGATTGCAAGTTCCAGGTCAGGCAGGGTCACATAGTAAGACCCTATCTAAAATACATAACAGCCAGGAAATCTTAAAATGAAAAATGGTCTATGTTTAGTAATAGTGCAAGTTAGTTTGAGTCATGAAAAATTTAAACAAAAATCAGTCTATAAGAAAATGTTGATGAGGGTCTAAAGAGGTGGCTCAGCATCTAAGAACACTGCTTACTCTTCCAGAGGTGCTGAGTTCAGTTCCCAGTAACCACATACTGGCTCACAACTGTCTATAGTGTGATCCCATGTCCTCGTCTGACAAAGTTGGACGTGCAGGTAGAGTACTCATATAAATAAAAATAAGTTTTTAAAGAAAAAAAGGAAGGAAGGAAGGAAGGAAGGAAGGAAGGAAGGAAGGAAGGAAAAGAAATGAAGGAAGAAAAAGTTGATAGCCCGGTGGTGGTAGTGGTGGGAGCACATGCCTTTAATCCCAGCACTCAGGAGCCAGAGGCAGGAAGAGCTCTATGCGTTAGAGGCCAGCCTGGGCTACAGAGTGAGCTCCAAGACAGCCAAGCCTACACAAAGAAACCCTGTCCCATAAAACCAAAAGAGTTGATGATCTAAATATTTGTGCAGTAGGACATACCTATAATCCCAGATTTGGAAAGCAGGAGAATCCATTGTTCTGGGCTATGTAAACTCATGACTCAAAAAAAAAAAAGAAGAATAAAAGAAAAGAAAAACTATATGTATGTAGGACTGGAGGGTTTTTTCTGTGATTAAGAAAACTGTTTGCTCTTGCAGAGGACCTGAATTCAATTTCTGGCACTCACACAGAAACTCAAACCATCTGTAACTGCAGTTCTTCTCATCTAGGAGCACACAACACACATGCTTACATGCAGTGAAGATGTTTATATGCATAAATATACATGTACATAATAATTGACGAGAGGCTGAAGAGGTAGCTCAGCAGTTAAGAGCACTTGTTCTTCCAAAGGGCCTGTGTTCATTGCCAGCACCTGCTTGGTCAATCACAACCCTCAGTAACTCCAGTCCCCTGGATCTGATGCCCTCTTCTGGCCTACTTGAACATTGTGTGCACATGATGTACAAAGTTTACAAAACACCTAGACACATAATTTATTTTAAAAATAATTGAGCAAGACATGGTGGTGCATGCCAGTAATCCCAGCACTCTGGAAGCTGAGAGGAGAATCTTGAGTTCAAGGTTAGCCTGAGCTACATAACAAGTCCAAGGTTACCCTGGTATGTATAGCAAAAACCTTTCTAAATTTTAGAAAATAGATATTAAGATGGATTACAGCATAAACAATAAAATATCAAAATGGAAAAGTCAAAATAACCAGAAAAAATCAAATATTAACTCTCAAAAAAGATTTTATTAACAAATTATTTTACAGATGAATGCTTTCAAATAATTAAATGTCTAATGGTTTTTAAACATGAGAGTTGTCATAGAAAATAAACACAATTATCAAGAGGCTACTATATGCGTGTACAACAACTTATAGGCATCATAATAAAATCAAACCAATCACCGACAGACATAATATACAAAGCTCAATAATTGCTATCAAAATGTATTTGGCAAATAGGCAATTATTATTTAAGATAAGGTCTTGCTCAGATTAGGTGAGTCTCTAGCCAGAATCTTTGGGCCTTCCTTAGTCCTCTAAATGCTGGAATTAGATGCATGCATGGCAACAACTGGCTCAGCAAATGCTTTACGCATGACCATATGCCTGGTACTGTAATAGATGTCTGAACTAATATAGCACAACACCTGCCCCATGGACTCCATTTCAAGTGGGACGATGGCTACAGGAACAAGTATTTCCCATTACAAGATTATTAAGTTAGCTACAAAGTAGTAGATTTCATAATGGCATTTTTACACATGTTTTCTTCTTCCACACCCTGCCCTCTGGCCTTTGCCTTGCCCTCCCCTCTGTCCCATTCTTGCTGTTTTTCCATTGCCCACAACAACCTAATTTCTGCTCTCCCAGTACAATATTGCATTATCTTCTGTCAGTGTTCCTGTACCCTAATCCTTCAGGTCTCTTTTTCCCTCTCACAGTTCTCTAGTTTCATGAGTCATCCACACATGGACACCGACCCACTCACACATAGAAACTTCAATCAAGGCTGCACACATGAGAGAAAACATAGTGCTTATCTGAATGCAGTTTATTTCAGCTAACATTCTGAATTGAAATTTCACCCATTTTCCTACAAATGTCATTTTTTTACTTTTAAATCTGTGTGTGTGTGTGTGTGTGTGACCACAGAGATGAGAGATGTCAGACCCTCCTGGGGCTTGTGTTACAGGTGGTTGTGAACTGCCTGGTTTGAGTGTTGGGAATCAAATGCTGGTCCTCTGGGAGAACAAGAAGTGCTCTTTATCACTGAGGCATATAGGCAGATCATGTGATAGTTTTGGTTGTCATCCTCAAAGATTTGTTTATCTTTTATTTTTATGTGTGTGAATATTTTTCCTGCAATATATGTGTACATCCGTGGTGACTGTGGAGGCCAGAAAGGGATTCCCTGGAACTGGAGTTATAGATGGTTCTGAGCCACCAAGTGGGTGCTGGGAACCAAACCCAGTTCCTCTGTAAGAGCAGCCGGTGCTTTTCCCTGAGACATCTGTCCCACCACTTTCTCATTTTTGACAAACCTACTTACTGATTTCCTCAGTAGCTGCAATTTATGCTCACTAGCAGTGAGTAAAGTTTCCTCTTTCCTCAAATTCCTGCCAGCATCTGTTGTTCTGTTTTCTTGATGAAAGTCATTCTGAGCTAGTAAGGTGAGAGTATAAATCATTTTAATTTCACCTTTCCCTGATGGCTTAGGATGTTGAACCCATCATCAAATATTATTTGCCATTTCTATTTCTTCCTTTGAGGACTGTCTGCTCACCTCATTACCTCATGTATGGATTGGATTTGGTTTAATCTTGGCTGTTTTTACATAATAGAACCCTATGCGATACAGAGTTGGCAATGATTTCTCAAATCTGTAAGCTGTCTCTTCAGTTGTGAGGTTCCTTCCATTGTTAGGCAGGTTTTTAGTTTGCTATAATCCATGTGTCAGTCCTTGGGTTGTGTTCTCTGCTGTCACAGTCCATTCAGAAGTTCCTACCTCTGCATAGGATGATTGTTGACACGGGACATAGTTGATGTGTCTTCCCTGCAGTTTCAGCATGTCCTGTCTTCACATGAAGTCTGTGATCTATTTTCAATGTTTCATGTAGTTTGAGACTCGACCTGATTTCATTCTTC
The DNA here is from genome assembly GCF_950005125.1 of Chionomys nivalis. NCBI lineage: Eukaryota > Metazoa > Chordata > Mammalia > Rodentia > Cricetidae > Chionomys > Chionomys nivalis. Next base: position 97,436,222 of record NC_080093.1, read on the forward strand.
TACAGGTACATACCCAGTTTTCTCAGCACCATCTGTAAAAGGATCTTTCCTAATGACATCTGGGTTTAAGGGAAAAAATGAAGTACCTTCTAGGGCTGGGTTGATGAATCCATGATTAAGAGCACTTGCCGCTCTTGCAGAGGACAAAGGTTCAGTTAACAGCACCCATATGGCAGCTCACAATCCCTTATATCTCTAATTCTAAGGTATCTGATGTCATCTTCTGGAGAGTAGTTGACTGTTCAGTTTTCATGAGTTTGTAGGCATTCTGGGGGTAGAATTGTTGTTGAATTCTAGCATTATTCCATGGTAATCCAATAGTACACAGCTGGTTACTACATTTTCTTTGGTATCTGTGAATGTTTGCTTTGTTACTGATTATGTGATCAATTTTTGAGAAGGTTCCATGAGATGCTGAGAAGAAGGTATTTTCTTTTCTGTTGGGTGGAATGTTCTATAGATGTCTATTAATTTCATTTGTTTCACTACATCTGTGATATCTCTTATTGCTCCATTAAGTTTCTGTCTGTTTAGCCTGTCCATTGGTGAGAGAGGAGTGCTGAAACCTACTATTAGAGTGTGTGTTTCCCTTCTTTGAGTTGTGGTGGTGGAGAGTTGTCAGATGTCTGTGTTATTATGGGTGTTCTTAGCTTCCTTGGTTTGTGCTTTGCCTTCTAGTAGTTTCTGTAAGGCTGGGTTTGTGGCTACCTATTATTTAAATCTGTTTTTGTCCTGGAATATCTTTTTTCTCCATTGATGGTGAATGCAAGCTTTGCTGCGAATAGTACTCTGGGATTGCCTTCATGGTCTCTTAGTGTTGGCAGCACATCTATCTAAGACATTCTGGCTTTCATGGTTTCCACTGAGAAGTCAGGTGTAATTCAAGTGCCTACGGACTCCTGATCTTTGATGAAGAAACCAGAAATACATGGGAGACCATTCTCTCCCTTATAAGAGATCATGTCAGCACACAGAAGCCACCCTATTGCTGACACACCCCCACATCCCAAAAAATATTTAATGGAAAGGAATTCCCACACAGACCTCAACCTAAAACCAGATATCTTGAACCTAACAGAAGAAAAAGAAGGGAAGATCCCTGAAATCAATGACATAGGAAAAGACTTTCTGAGCAGAACACTATTAACACAGACACTAATTTCAACAATTAATAAATGGGATCTCATGAAACTGAAAAGCTTCTGCATGACAAAAGATCCCATCATTCAGACAAAGTGGCAGCTTACAGAATGGTAAAATATTTTTTTATCAACTACACACCCAATAGAGGGCTAATATCCAAAATTCTACAAAAAAACTCAAACAAAATGTATAAAGAACTCAAAAGGCTAGATATCAAGAAAACAAATGACTCAATTAAAACTGGGAATTTTTAAACAGAGAATTCTCAATAGGGAATCTTAAGTGGCTGAGAAAGACTTAAATGTTCAACATTCTCAGTCATTAGTGAAATGCAAACCAAGTCTGCTTTGAGAGTCCACTTTACACCTGTCAGAATCCCTAGGATCAATAATACGAGTGACAGTTCCTGCTGGCAAGGACATAGAATAAGGGGTACACTCATCCACTGCTGGTAGGAGTGCAGACTCATACAGTCACTATGGAAATGAGTGTGGATTTACCGTAGAGAGATGGGACCTGATCTACCTCGTGATAAAAATTGGAACCTTTATACAAATGAATATTACTCAGCCATTAAAAAGAATTAAATTCACAGTAAATGGGTAGAACTAGGGGGAGAAATCACCCTGAGTGAGGTACCCAGACACAGAAAACCAAATGTGGCATGTATTAGCTTACATGTGGATATACAGAATCACAGAGATTAAGCATAGAGTAACAGTCTAAGGAGGAGAGAAGCATCTCATCAGGAAAGAAGAAATAGAATAGAAAGGTACAGGCTGGTGAGGGGAGGTGCAAGGAGAGAAATAGAGGGACGAGGGAGTGTATACAGGGAAAAACAGCTAAAACTGAGGCCACTGAAGTAGTGTGCAGTGGCATGGGTATTGATACAGTCGATGCTTCCTGAAATAAATGCATATGTGAAGGCAATCTAACAGAGAAATCAAATAACAGGGTGATGAGACTGTGTCTGAGAGCTTTCTCCTTCTGTCTTGCATTCCATTCTTTAGGTTGGGATTAAAGATGTGCACCACTGGGATTAAAGGCGTGCACCGCCAGGTTTCTATGGCAAACTAGTGTGGCTACTGAGATTAAAGGTGTGTGCTACCACTTACTCTCTGATCTTCAGCTAAACTTTCTTTATTAAAATACAAATGAAATATCACTACACGTAAGTATCACGAAACATTGTAAAGGAGGGGACACATAGATTATAAGAGCCAGAGCATCATGGAGTTTGCTGTGACATTGTATCTCCTAGGAATGTCAGAATCTACACCAATAAAATCTTATTAACATGGCTGCTTAAGTATGAGCTGAATAAGGACAAGAGGCAATCTATAAGGGACAAGGGGCCAACCAGCCCTACACAAAGAACTATAGGGAACTCACAAATGCCGGGAGTGGAGAAACAGTTTTAGTCCTACTGTGGGAAGAGTACACGAAATGCTTATCCAATACCAAATGGTGAGCCCTGAATCATACATACAAATAACATTATACTAAATTAAAGTATGCGTGTGTTATAGTTTCTTAGGTACTTAACAGTATGAATCCTTGTGATTTTTTTCACATATCCATACTATTATTTTGCTCTCCTTTCTCCCTGTGTATTTATCTCCCTTCAACCTAATTATAACCCTGACAGCACACAGACAAGTAACATACAGATCGGGCAGGTTACATACACATATGCATGTAACAAAATTAATGAAAAATCCATGAATTTGAAAGGGAACAAGGAGGCATATAAGAGCGGGTTTGAAGAAAAAAAGTAAAAGGAGAAATGATGTTTCATTGTTACAAAATATTTGTATAACTATGTACAGACGTGTTGCATTTGTTGAATTATATGTAAAAATGTGTTGCTGTTTTACCTTGTCTGCCTAAGGCACCTGATTAGTCTAACAAAAAGCTAAATGGCCAATAGCAAGAAAGAGGTATAGGCAGGACTTGCAGGCAGGGAAACTGAGTAGCAGGAGGAATTTAGGCTTAGAAAGGAAGAAAGAAAAAGAGATACCAGGGAGAAACCAGTGGCCAATCAGACACACATGGAGGAAGCAGGAAACCAAGACATACAGAATAAAAGAAAGGTAAAAAGCCCCAAGGAAAAATGTAGATGAATAGAAACAGGTTAAATTAAGTTCAAAAAGCTAGCAGGACGAGCCTAAGCTAAGACTAAGCACTTATAATTAATAAGAAGCATTCATAATAAATTATTTGGGAGTTTCTTGGTGGCCCAAAGGAAAATTCCAACTACACATAATACAATAAATAAAATAAAGAAGTAGTTGTTTTTAAAGAATTAACATAAAAGGTAAAAAAGGGACACAGCCAAGACTGTTAAATAGACAAGCTTGTCTCAGAAAAAAAAAGAAGATAAAAAGAGATGTAACATATCCCTATTACCTGCTCTGAAGAATTTTTCACAGATACTGCCACGGCATAACCACATGGGAATAAGGTGGCCTGCATTAATTAAAAGAGTTTCTAATAGTAAAGTATATTACAGTTGCTTATGACTTAAAATGTCATTATAAAATATCTAGCAAATTAAATTCAACTTGATTACATTATCATTTCTTCCCACTACATTCCTTAGGATGAATTTTAATTTATTAACGCCATGTATCACTAAGCTAAAATCCTGATACAATTATCTCACTTGATCCTGAGTGGCATTCAGAAGTAGACATAGAAAGCAAGCTTGTCAGGTTTTTGTGTGTCTATGACTACCAGCCTGATGACTGTAGACTTCAACTTTTTAAAATTTGTACAAAAAAAAAATGTTTCAATGAGTTCTTTGATGAGGAATGATTTTAGAAGGACTAGTATGTGAAAACTTGCTTTATTTAAGCACCCATAGAACATTAATCCTTTCTCACTTCAGTCTTCTATAAAAAGAATCCAGGAGTAGTTAATGCATAAGCAATAGCTATTACAATAGTCTTACTAATTGACCTTGTAATGACAAAATATGGGAGATCTTGGTCAAACAGAGATAATACTTCCAATTCAAATGTCTTAGCTAAAGTGATTTTGTATTTCTTCTGTAGACTCTTCTCAAACTCACAGAGATCCCCCTGCCTCTGCCTCTTGAGTACTGGGAGTAAAGGAATGTACCACCACTGACCAGCAAATTTTGTACTTCTTAAGGCATCTTGAAACTAAGATGAGTGTTGAAATGAATTTTGAGAACTTAGGTCCTGATAAAACTGTACAAGAATACTTTTTATTTGCCTTTATTTTTTTAAAAAAGATCTTTATTATTTTTATTTTATGTATAAAGTGTTTTGCCTACATGTATGTCTGTATACCACACGTGTGTCTGGTGCCCACCAAGGCCAGAAGAGGGCATCAGACCTCCTGAAATTAGAGTTATAGTTATGGGTCCTGGGGATTTAACCCATTTCTTTGGAAGAGCAGGCAGTGCTCTTACCCATGGAGCCATTTCACCAGGCCCAGGGATATTTTACAAAACAAAACAACAATAAAAGATACTATGGAAAACAACTGGGCACTGCTGCAAAAGTACTTGATTGTCTCAAATACAGATGAGGAGACACACTGATGGCTAGGAAAGACTGAAACTCAAAAGGGCTGCTAGGGACAAAACTACAATTCTAGCCAGAGGCACAACAGCTGCAAGATTTAGAAATCTAAGCTTTTGCCCTAGGACTTCCCACCACTGTCTGGGAACTGGCATAGCCTTCTTGCTTAAGAGTACTCGCAAGAGGCTTTCTGACGTCACGCAGGCGGAGACTTTAAAAGCCAAATGGCTCCTGGTTGGCATTGGTGGGTGTCTTCCTAAGCAGTTGTGCATTTTACTGGAAGTGGGCGCTGGGGGTCAAGAACCAGAGAGAAAGGTAACTGCTGGTATGGGGTTAACTCTGTTCCTGCTAAGAAACTCTGTGGCATCAGAGACCTGGGGCGGCATCTGCCAGGTTCTGGGTTCAGGGATCAGTAAGTTTGTGTGGGCAGCGCCTGGAGAGGGAAAAGAGGATGCTGATTGCTGACCAAGGTGTTCCGCAGGGAGGGGGAGAAGGGGAGGACTGCCTGGGAGGGACAGGTTAAAACACTGCGTTCCTGTGGTAATGCAGCATCTGAAAAGCCATGTAAGAAGAAAAAGTCTGGGAAACTGAAGGCTTGAGAATAAGACCTAAGTGGAATGTAAGCAGTCGAACAAGGAGTGATGTGACTCAGTGCACAGCCTATTGTGCTAAAGTCCCCAGCTCAAACAAACAATAAAGTGGGTGTTATTATTTGGTGTTAGTATTTGGGAATCTGCATTGGCCTGCCTGTCCTTAGGGTCCTGACAGGAAACCTCCTCACCTGTAGCCACTAAGAGCACTTCACCTGTAGCCACTTCTGGGCACATTTGCTATGTTTCCTTGTAACAGGTGGACCTACCCCTAACCTCCCCCTTCTCCTGTGTCTACCTCCCTCTCTCTCCCGCACTCTTTACCCCATGGGACTAGTCTGCTCCCCTCTCTGCCTTCTCTGTCCCTTCTCTCTCATCTTCCAATAAGCCTCCTGTATAAGCCTTATCGCATAGCGTGACTTCTCTTCACTACATATATATATATATAATTTTATCAACAGTGAGTTCTGTCTTATCCTAGAAAGAAGCCAGGGCAGGACCAGAAAAAGCTGAGTGGCTTGCGTCTAGTGCTGCAGAGACGAAGACAGGGTCTGACATAGATATGCTTATGATACTAAAATATTTTGAGAATGGAAGCAGCCTCTACATTATGTTATGGAACGGATTGCTTGTCTTTACTGAAAGGGAGATTAGAACCAGAAAGACAATAGTGGGTATTAAACTATGGGGTTAAACATAAAGCAAGAAAAGTAGATATTAGGAGAAGAGAATGAATCCTGATTTTGAAGCCAAAGGAAACATTTTGAGGAGAGTTAAGGAGCCTGAGATTTCTTGTCAAGCAGTCTGTGAGTTACCATTGAAATAGACATAAGAGATACCAGTGATGTATTCGGGATAACACATTGAAATTTTGCGATCATGGATTGCCGTGTGATGCAGGAATCATATATGTTCATTTTTGCATTGTCTTGCTCGAGTGTATTGAATACTTGAAGTTGCATAGGTGTTATCTTTAGTGAGGACTTAAGTATACATGACAAACAAATACAGCACACAGGGAAAATACTATCGTAAAGGAATAAACTTAGTTACTCTTCTACTTCAGAATAAAAGTGACAATTATTGCTTAATGATCCACTTGCATCTGGAACATTTTTCTGATATTGAAATCATGAATTAGGTTCTGAGCATGAAGCGCAGTTCCATTTCCACCGGTGGTGCTGGCTGCCTCTCCACACAGGAATTAAGATCTCAGGACCTCGACGAACCAGACCTTTATACCCGTCAAGCGTAAGTGCCTCCAACTATGGATCTCAGCTGCATGCTGCCATGTTCTGTACCTCGTTCTCAGAAACTGTAGAATCAGATGGTGAAAGTGGGTCTTCTCTAGTTCCACACTTGAGTCGCTCACTCTCCAAAGGTTAGTAATTCCTTCAGAGAGCTTTGGTTTTACTGTCTAAGTCTGGCAGTATTAATTATATTAGCAATTAAACTAAGAAAATGTCAATATCAACTCAATTTAAAATAACAATCTTATTATAAGGTTTCAAAACTAAAATGGTTTTATTTATTTATTTGCTTCTTTGTTTGTTTTGGTTTGTTTTGGAGACAAGATTTCTCGATGCAGCCCTAGTTTTCCTGGCATTCACTCTGTAGACCAGGTTAGCATCGAACTTTGGGATATACCTTTCTGTGCTTCCAAAGTGCTCAGATTAAAGGTGCGTGCCACCACCACCTACAATGCTTTTAATTTAAAAAAAAAAATCTGGGTAAGCAAGATGACTCAGCAGGTAAAGGCACTTATCAACAAACCCAAACACCTGCTTTCAATCCCCAGACCCACATGGTAGAAGAGAACCTGCTGCATCAGCAGCTACTGACCACCAGCTGCTCGCTCTCTTTCTGTCTCTCTCTCTCTCTCTCTCTCTCTCTCTCTCTCTCACACACACACACACAATAATAAATGTAATAAAGTTAAAATATTTCCAATGCAAAACAATTTCATTGGGCAGCAAAACATGGTCTCCCCTTTTAACGTCAGATCCCTTTAATATCTGACTAATGAAAGACAGTTAGAATCTATTCTGCTGCTGCATTCAGACTGTCCTAGCAGCCAGTCTCTAGGTAGCAATGTATGCATGAAAGGATGAGCATGAGAAGAACAAACAACATCTTAGTTTTGATGTAGTGATACCTAGATATACATACCTTGGAGAACATGTCTAGTCTAGATCAGCAGTTGTCTGGATTGGAGGTGGGGAAGTTTGATACAGATTGACAGGAAACAGTCTGTTATTTGTATGACCTGGGGTATGACCTCACCTTTTTGTACTTTGAATCCCTTGTGTATAAGAATGGGGATAGGTTGAGCGGTGGTGCACGTATTTAATTAAACGGAGGCAGTCTAATTTCTGGGTTTGAGGTCAGCCTGGTCTACAGACAAATTCCAAGACAACCAGAGCTACACAGAAAAACCTGTCTTCCAAAAAAAGAAAGAAAAAGAGTGGAGATACTGGGAGATTGCTCAGTGGTTTAGAGTCGTTCCTATTCTACCACAGGACCCAAATTCAGTTCCCAGTACCCACATTGGGCAGGTCACAACCGCCTGTGACTCCAGCTCAAGGAGATCTGGTGCCCCTTTTGTGACCTCCATAGGCACTCTCGTGCATGTGTGGTTATGCCTATACAAACAAAATATACATAGAATATAAAATAGAACTTTTCACTTTTTTAATGGAGATAATGGCAGACTCTCCTTTACAAGTTGTTCTGAATATTTATTGAGTGTTTATATAGGTCAACTGCTCTTAAGTTCTTCATGCATATTAACTCTTGATACTCGGTGACAACTTTCCCTTAAGGCACAATGGCAAACAAGGGAGTACAAAAAAGGGAGCAGTTATAGGGGCATAAATAGAGACGAAAGTGTTTAGGTTATTGAACAGGCCTTTAGACTACTTGGTACAGAAGATCTATGGGCCTGAAACACACCTTTAAGGATAATATATGTGTTGATAATGTCATGCACAAGGAAATTTGGTTTGTTATTTGTGGTGCTGAGGATTGAGCACAAGCTGAACAAAACACTGAGATACATCCCTGTCACAGAAGTACATTTCATTCCCCCCATATTTTATACCTAAACTGCTGTAACTTCATGGTATGCTCTCCTGCTTTAAGGAATGCATTGTCTTTAGTTATTTAAAGCTTAAAGACTAATGTTTGATGCTGTTGTTACGATGTGTGTGTGTGTGTGTGTTTGTGTGTGTGATGGATAGCCTTGAAATAATGCAGACTTGAACACAGAAGGAAATGTTTTTGATTGCCTTCTTAATATGCAACTTGGTATGTTTTCAAGTTCTAAAAAAATAAAGGATACAAGACCTATCCATGATAAAGTATTTATTCAGAAAAATATCCAACATCTATATAAGGTATTAAATTGTCTGATTTGAGTGATTTTGCAGTGTGGTTTAAATTCTGGTTTGTCTGAGACAGGGTTTCTCTGTCTAGCTCTGGCTGTCAGTGGAACTCATTCTGTAGACCAGGCTGGCCCTGAACTCACAGACATCTGCCTGCCTCTGGCTCAGGAGTGCTGGGATTTGCTGGGATTAAAGGTGTGAGCCACTAGCACCCAGTTTTATTGTTTTTTTTAAAAGCAATGTATAAGTAAAACCCACAGTTTTACAAAAATAGCTATTCAAGTAATCCACACAAAGTTGTTTTCACCGTTAACAATTTCTATGGCATTTGACATGGGCTACAAACATGGCCCTGTGGTAAAGTACTTTCTTAGCATGTGGCTTCAGACCTGGGCTCAATTCCTAGTACCATCAAAAAGAACAAAACAAAACAAAACAAAACAACTACTTTTTACTAGGAAGACCCTTTTCCCTTCCTCAATAAAAGAGAGGTCAGGAGTGTGCCTTGTATCAGCAATTCCAGCACTTTGTTATCAGACACTGGGGGGATTGCAAGTTCCAGGTCAGGCAGGGTCACATAGTAAGACCCTATCTAAAATACATAACAGCCAGGAAATCTTAAAATGAAAAATGGTCTATGTTTAGTAATAGTGCAAGTTAGTTTGAGTCATGAAAAATTTAAACAAAAATCAGTCTATAAGAAAATGTTGATGAGGGTCTAAAGAGGTGGCTCAGCATCTAAGAACACTGCTTACTCTTCCAGAGGTGCTGAGTTCAGTTCCCAGTAACCACATACTGGCTCACAACTGTCTATAGTGTGATCCCATGTCCTCGTCTGACAAAGTTGGACGTGCAGGTAGAGTACTCATATAAATAAAAATAAGTTTTTAAAGAAAAAAAGGAAGGAAGGAAGGAAGGAAGGAAGGAAGGAAGGAAGGAAGGAAGGAAGGAAATGAAGGAAGAAAAAGTTGATAGCCCGGTGGTGGTAGTGGTGGGAGCACATGCCTTTAATCCCAGCACTCAGGAGCCAGAGGCAGGAAGAGCTCTATGCGTTAGAGGCCAGCCTGGGCTACAGAGTGAGCTCCAAGACAGCCAAGCCTACACAAAGAAACCCTGTCCCATAAAACCAAAAGAGTTGATGATCTAAATATTTGTGCAGTAGGACATACCTATAATCCCAGATTTGGAAAGCAGGAGAATCCATTGTTCTGGGCTATGTAAACTCATGACTCAAAAAAAAAAAGAAGAATAAAAGAAAAGAAAAACTATATGTATGTAGGACTGGAGGGTTTTTTCTGTGATTAAGAAAACTGTTTGCTCTTGCAGAGGACCTGAATTCAATTTCTGGCACTCACACAGAAACTCAAACCATCTGTAACTGCAGTTCTTCTCATCTAGGAGCACACAACACACATGCTTACATGCAGTGAAGATGTTTATATGCATAAATATACATGTACATAATAATTGACGAGAGGCTGAAGAGGTAGCTCAGCAGTTAAGAGCACTTGTTCTTCCAAAGGGCCTGTGTTCATTGCCAGCACCTGCTTGGTCAATCACAACCCTCAGTAACTCCAGTCCCCTGGATCTGATGCCCTCTTCTGGCCTACTTGAACATTGTGTGCACATGATGTACAAAGTTTACAAAACACCTAGACACATAATTTATTTTAAAAATAATTGAGCAAGACATGGTGGTGCATGCCAGTAATCCCAGCACTCTGGAAGCTGAGAGGAGAATCTTGAGTTCAAGGTTAGCCTGAGCTACATAACAAGTCCAAGGTTACCCTGGTATGTATAGCAAAAACCTTTCTAAATTTTAGAAAATAGATATTAAGATGGATTACAGCATAAACAATAAAATATCAAAATGGAAAAGTCAAAATAACCAGAAAAAATCAAATATTAACTCTCAAAAAAGATTTTATTAACAAATTATTTTACAGATGAATGCTTTCAAATAATTAAATGTCTAATGGTTTTTAAACATGAGAGTTGTCATAGAAAATAAACACAATTATCAAGAGGCTACTATATGCGTGTACAACAACTTATAGGCATCATAATAAAATCAAACCAATCACCGACAGACATAATATACAAAGCTCAATAATTGCTATCAAAATGTATTTGGCAAATAGGCAATTATTATTTAAGATAAGGTCTTGCTCAGATTAGGTGAGTCTCTAGCCAGAATCTTTGGGCCTTCCTTAGTCCTCTAAATGCTGGAATTAGATGCATGCATGGCAACAACTGGCTCAGCAAATGCTTTACGCATGACCATATGCCTGGTACTGTAATAGATGTCTGAACTAATATAGCACAACACCTGCCCCATGGACTCCATTTCAAGTGGGACGATGGCTACAGGAACAAGTATTTCCCATTACAAGATTATTAAGTTAGCTACAAAGTAGTAGATTTCATAATGGCATTTTTACACATGTTTTCTTCTTCCACACCCTGCCCTGCCCTCTGGCCTTTGCCTTGCCCTCCCCTCTGTCCCATTCTTGCTGTTTTTCCATTGCCCACAACAACCTAATTTCTGCTCTCCCAGTACAATATTGCATTATCTTCTGTCAGTGTTCCTGTACCCTAATCCTTCAGGTCTCTTTTTCCCTCTCACAGTTCTCTAGTTTCATGAGTCATCCACACATGGACACCGACCCACTCACACATAGAAACTTCAATCAAGGCTGCACACATGAGAGAAAACATAGTGCTTATCTGAATGCAGTTTATTTCAGCTAACATTCTGAATTGAAATTTCACCCATTTTCCTACAAATGTCATTTTTTTACTTTTAAATCTGTGTGTGTGTGTGTGTGTGACCACAGAGATGAGAGATGTCAGACCCTCCTGGGGCTTGTGTTACAGGTGGTTGTGAACTGCCTGGTTTGAGTGTTGGGAATCAAATGCTGGTCCTCTGGGAGAACAAGAAGTGCTCTTTATCACTGAGGCATATAGGCAGATCATGTGATAGTTTTGGTTGTCATCCTCAAAGATTTGTTTATCTTTTATTTTTATGTGTGTGAATATTTTTCCTGCAATATATGTGTACATCCGTGGTGACTGTGGAGGCCAGAAAGGGATTCCCTGGAACTGGAGTTATAGATGGTTCTGAGCCACCAAGTGGGTGCTGGGAACCAAACCCAGTTCCTCTGTAAGAGCAGCCGGTGCTTTTCCCTGAGACATCTGTCCCACCACTTTCTCATTTTTGACAAACCTACTTACTGATTTCCTCAGTAGCTGCAATTTATGCTCACTAGCAGTGAGTAAAGTTTCCTCTTTCCTCAAATTCCTGCCAGCATCTGTTGTTCTGTTTTCTTGATGAAAGTCATTCTGAGCTAGTAAGGTGACAGTATAAATCATTTTAATTTCACCTTTCCCTGATGGCTTCACCTTTCCCTGTCCATTGGTGAGAGAGGAGTATTAAAGTCTCCTACTATTAATGTGTGCGGTTTGATGGCTGCCTTGAGTTTTAACAATGTTTCTTTTATGTACGTGGGTGCTTTTATATTAGGGGCGTAGATATTCAGGATTGAGATTTCATCCTGATGAATTGTTCCTGTTATGAGTAGAAAATGTCCCTCTCCATCTCTCCTGATTGATTTAAGTTTGAAGTCAACTTTGTTAGAAATTAGTATGGCCACACCTGCTTGTTTCCTAGGTCCATTTACTTGATAAGCCTTATCCCAGGCCTTTACTCTGAGTAGGTGCCTGTCTTTGTGGTTGAGGTGTGTTTCTTGTAAACAGCAGAATGTTGGATCCTGTTTTCATATCCAATCTCTTAGTCTGTGCCTTTTTATAGGTGAGTTGAGTCCATTGACATTAAGTGATATTAATGACCAGTGGTTGTTAACTCCGGTCATTTTTTTAGTAGTAGATTTTGTGTGTTTCCCTTCTTTGAGATGTGCTGGTAAAGGATCTCTAGATGTCTGAGTTACTGTGGTCATTGTTGGACTCCTTGATTAGTGATTTTCCTTCTATTACTTTCTGTAAGGCTGAATTTGTGGCTACGTATTGTTTAAATTTGTTTTTATACTGGAAAATTTGTTTTCTCCATTTATTGTGAATGAAAGCTTGGCTGGGTATAGTCGTCTGGGCTTGCATCCATGGTCTCTTCGTTTCTGCAGTACATCTATCCTGGACCTTCTGGCTTTCTTGGTTTCCATAGAGAAGTCAGGTGTATGTCTGATAGGTTTACCTTTATAAGTAACTTGGCCTTTTTCCTTTGCTGCTCTTAGTATTCTTTCTTTATTCTGTATGCTTTGTGTTTTGATTATTATATGGCGAGAGGATGTTTTTTTTTGATCCAGCCTATTCGGTGTTCTCTATGCTTCTTGAACCTTCATAGGTATATCTTTCTTTAGGTTGGGAAAGTTTTCTTCTATAATTTTATTAAATATATTTTCTGGACCATTGAGCTGTGCTTCTCCTTCTTCTATTCCTATTATTCTTAGGTTTGGTCTTTTTATTGTGTCCCATATTTCCTGAATGTTTTGTGATGAGAATTTGTTGGCCTTGCTGTTTTCTTTGATCAGCGTGTTTATTTTCTCTATGGTATCTTCAGAATCTGAGATTCTTTCTTCTATCTCTTGTATTCTGTTGGTTATGCTTGCTTCTTTAGTCTCTATTCGTTTACCTAGATTTTCCCTGTCCAGCTGGCCTTCTGTTTGTGTTTTCTTCTTTGCCTCCATTTCAGTTTTTAAGTCTTGAACTGTTTCCATTATCTGTTTGATTGTTTTTCCTTGGTTTCCTAGGGTATCATTCACTGATTTACTCAATTCTTCAAACTTTCTGTTATACTTCTCATCCATTTCTATAAGGGCATTTTTTACATGTTGTTTAAGGGCGTCAATCACTTTCATAAAGTCAATTTTATCTACTTCTTCATGATTAAGGTGTTCATGTCCTCGTGTTGGGAGGTCGCTGGGTTCTGGTGGTTTCATATAGTTTTTCAGATTGTTGGGTGAATTCTTGCATTGGCGCCTGCCCATCTCTTTCTCCGAATGCTCCCCTATGGATCTTCTTTTAACGGATCAGGTCTCCTTGCCTACTGATGTACTTTCCCAGTGATGGCACCCTGCAGTGATAGCTCTCCTGGTGCTCCAGTGATGTCTCTCCTGGTATCAATATCAGATCTCCGTGCCCAAAGACGGCTCTCCTGGTACCCATATTAGCTCTACCACTGATGGCTCTCCTGGTGCCAAGATCAGATCTCCGTGCAGGTTGGGTAGTTCGTAAACAAAGCTCCTACCTTGCTTGGTGCAGGCAGGCCAGTGAACCAAAGGAAGTCTCGCCTGCCTACTTGCCCTGAGGATTTGCCCCCAGCGCCAGACAGACTGAGCTGGATGGTGTTATGTGCCCAAAGAGGAAAGGGGGCAGAAGGAAGAAGAGTTCTGGATGCAAGCTGGGTGGGACAAGAAGAGAGAGGCAGTATGCAGGGTGTAGAGCCCCTGCAGGGAGCCCGGGGAGTATAGGGTGGGGGATGAGGAACTTCAGAGTTCCCTGTCCAGGGCTGCTTCCGCCTCCGCCGGTCAGGTCACAAACTCAGCCTGCTGCTGTCTCTCCTGGTGCCTAGATCAGATCTCCGTGCAGGTTGGGCAGTTTGTAAACAAAGGCCTTACCTTGCTTGGTGCGGGCAGGCTGGAGAAACAAAGGAAGTCTCGCCTGCCTACTTGCCCTGAGGATTTGCCTCCAGCGCCAGACAGACTGAGCTGGATGGTGTTATGTGCCCAAAGAGGAAAGGGGGCAGAAGGAAGAAGGGTTCTGGATGCAAGCTGGGTGGGACAAGAAGAGAGAGGCTGTATGCAGGGTGTAGAGCCCCTGCAGGGAGCCCAGGGAGTATAGGGTGGGGGATGAGGAACTTCAGAGTTCCCTGTCCAGGGCTGCTTCCCCCGCTGCCGGTCCGGTCACAAACTCACCCTGCTGCTGTCTCTCCTGGTGCCTAGATCAGATCTCCGTGCAGGTTGGGTAGTTTGTAAACAAAGGCCTTACCTTGCTTGGTGCGGGCAGGCTGGAGAAACAAAGGAAGTCTCGCCTGCCTACTTGCCCTGAGGATTTGCCCCCAGCGCCAGACAGACTGAGCTGGATGGTGTTATGTGCCCAAAGAGGAAAGGGGGCAGAAGGAAGAAGGGTTCTGGATGCAAGCTGGGTGGGACAAGAAGAGAGAGGCAGTATGCAGGGTGTAGATCCCCTGCAGGGAGCCCAGGGAGTATAGGGTGGGGGATGAGGAACTTCAGAGTTTCCTGTCCAGGGCTGCTTCCGCCGCCGCCAGTCAGGTCACAAACTCACCCTGCTGCTGTCTCTCCTGGTGCCTAGATCAGATCTCCTTGCAGGTTGGGTAGTTTGTAAACAAAGGCCTTACCTTGCTTGGTGCGGGCAGGCTGGAGAAACAAAGGAAGTCTTGCCTGCCTACTTGCCCTGAGGATTTGCCCCCAGCGCCAGACAGATTGAGCTGGATGGTGTTATGTGCCCAAAGAGGAAAGGGGGCAGAAGGAAGAAGGGTTCTGGATGCAAGCTGGGTGGGACAAGAAGAGAGAGGCAGTATGCAGGGTGTAGAGCCCCTGCGGGGAGCCCAGGGAGTATAGGGTGGGGGATGAGGAACTTCAGAGTTCCCTGTCCAGGGCAAGGATTACCTTTATAACAAGACCATGCCTTCAAGCTCCCATTTTTTTGGAATAGATTCATTCATAGGGCTCTCACCTGCCTGAAGTCTCATGTCTTTGTATCATTAGTATCTGACTCTGGGGACTAAGTTACCAACATGAATTCTGCAGAATAAACATTCAAATTGTCCTAGTCCATTATAACAGAAGTTTAGGTGATAGAACGTAAAGCACAAACCATGAGGAACATAATGTACAGCCTAGTATGGCCTTTAATCCCAGAATTCCAAAGGCCAAGGCAAATAGATCCTCTGAATTCAATGCTACCCTGATCTACATGATCAATACCAGGCCAGCCAAAGCTACTCAGTCCTGGTCTCAAGAAAACATAAAGTGCAGCCTGGGTACCATTGTTTATAGTTGCAAAACCATAGCAGTAAGGTCTGATGAAAACGATGAGATTGTCTTATTTTGATTTCCTGATACTTGAATAAAACACAGAATAAAACTAATGAAGGGGGCTGGAGAGATGGCTAAGAGCACTGTCTGCTCTTCCAGAGGACCCCAGTTCAATTACCAGCAACTACATGGTGGCTCACAACCAGCACATTGTATGCATAGGAGATAAATAAATCTTTCACAAAAAAAAAGACACTAACAGAGGGAAGAGTTTATTACATTAATCATCAAGGGAATTAAGGGCAGAAACTCAAGCAGGAGCAGAGGTGGGAACTATGAAGCCAAGCTGTTTACTGACTCGTTCTCCATAGTTTGCTCAGCTTGCTTTCTACTACAGTCCAGTATTACCTACTTGGGTGGCACTGCCCACAGAGGACTAGCCCTCTCCCATCAGTCATGAGTTAAAGGAGTGCTTCATAGATATGCCCATGGGCCAGCCTAATGGAGACTTTTCCTTTATTGAGGTTCCATCTTTCCAGATGACTCTAGTTTGTATCTGGTTGACAAAGCTAACCAGCAGAGAGATGAAGTTTAAAAGTATTATAAAGAAAGACAAGCACAGATCAGATGTGGTGCTGCACATGTGTGATCCCAACACTTCAGGAAACTGAGGAAGGAAAGCTGTTTGTTTGGAGACACAGGGACGAAAGGAGATTTAGTGACAGATAATGACTAATGTACTTATAGAAGTACATTGAATGTAGGAAAATGAAAAGGTTTTTGAGGAGAATCCTATACTCAGCTGTTAAACACTGTGCAAAGTAATTTGTGTAATGTGAACGAATACACAAAAATTAATGATGAATAAGATCTTCAGAGTAGACTCAAATATCTTCAAACAGGTATGCATGCAGTGTAGCTTTAAAATACACTTTTACTGTAGCCTTTATGCTTGCTAACACGGTTGCTCGTTATCTTCCTGTTTCTCATAGGTATCTCTTTGCACTGTCCAAGAGCTCCCTCTATGCAGTGGAAGCCCCTCATACCTGGCCTAACATCCTGGCAGCCTTGGTATGGCTGATAGACTGCATCAAGGTATTTGATTGATAGTTTAAATCTTACCTTTAAACGTTTAGTTTTTGTTTTGTTTTGTTTTTCCTCACAATGAATTTCTATTCTCTCCCTATCTGACTTTTGCAACTTGTCTCCAAACCTGCTTCTGCTTTCAAAGCACGTCTGATTTGAAGTTCTTCAAACTGTTAGTGTAAGAACGGTGAGCAGGGAGAAGCTCTGCTTGACAAATTGTTTTCCTGTGGTGTTAGAGTTTAGACAAAAATGAACCCATCGTTTTTCTTTGAGAAATTCATTTTGTCATTTTTCAAAAATAGAATCAGTGTTAATCACAAAAAATAGGGAAATATAGAATGAATATTTTCCCAACTTACAGATAACTTTTAAGTCATTTTCTTTGGATATAGCTTTCTTTCTTTCTTTCTTTCTTTCCTTCCTTCTTTCTTTCTTTGGTATTAGGTGTTGAACCATGGGTCGCTCTACCATTGAGGTGCACTTCAGCCCTGGATATTGGTTTCAAAGTCCTGTTTACTCTAAAACTGTGTACAGTCATGTTTTACTTGCTGATGTTCTGTCACTGATGGATGGCATGGTGGTCCCATAAGATTATTACAGATATGAACTAATTTCTGTCACTTAGTGATGGAGCCATTGCAAAATTGCTCATCTCTGGTGATGCTGATATAAACCTGTGCTGCAGCCATATAAGAGTATAACACATAAGTTAATGTTGCCTGACATGTTTACCCTACTTATTTTATAGAGTGTATGACATTTTTTTAAACAAATGTTTTTTTTTATTGTAAAACAGTGCCATGTAAATCTGTAGCAGCCTCTTTTTTCTACATATTAACAAGTTTTCCTCCAAGGAAACTTATAGCAATTAAAAATACTCAGCCTCCAGATGTGATAGCACACTTTTTTGAGTCCTAGCACTTGGGGCAGAGGCACGCAGATCTCTGAGTACAGGGACAGCCTGGTCTATGCAGAGACAGCCCTTCTCTACACAGCCATGGGTGAGCATTGTGTGCCTATGGAGAGGCATTACTGTTTCAGACTCTACCTATGTGGAAACTTTAAAGCTGTTTGTTTTCTCAGTTTTATATCCCGCTACGTGATTTTGCTATTAATTTGAAACTTTTCTTTTTTGGTTGGTTGGTTGGTTTTTTCTGTGAGTGAATCTCACCAAGTTGCCTAGTCTGTACTCTGGGGTCAAAGGTCAAATAATCTTCCCACTGCAATCTGGTAAATAGCTGGAACTACAGGTATGTGCCACTGCATCCAGCTTTTAATCCAGCATTTTATTTGAACCTTTTTGTATGAAATTCTTTCTGTCTCAAACTGAGCCAATGATTTGGGAAGGAATATTGTTGGGTTTGGTTTGGTTTTGTTGTCAGGTTGCTGTGCCTTTGAGAAAAGAATGGCTGGGATATGGTGAGTGGGCGTTTTGGTTCATCATTTTGGAATAGAAACTGTATTTCACTGGTAGTCTTAACTGGGATCACCAGTCCTTGGCATTATATCCAGGTTTGGTTTTTGTTGTTGTTTTTTGTTGTTGTTGTTTTTGTTGTTGTTGGTTTTTGGAGTGGACTTCGTATTCCCTAGATTTATGGTCACCCATGTTAGTGTTAGAGCCTCTTTTATTCTGTGTAGGCACTCTTCAGCTGAACCGCACTTCCCAGTCCTGATGATGCCTTTGAAGGCTTTAACTTGTTATTTCTGTGTGTGTGAGCGATGTGTAAACATACTTATCCTGTGGCACACATGTGAAAGTCATAGCATAATATTTTGGAGTTGGTTACTGAGTCTGGTCTGTTGTTCATGTTTTTAATAACTGACAACATGAAAAAAAGAATATTGCTATTTTTTATATTTTTATTTTTTTTTTAAAGTTGAACTTCAAAGTTTCACACAAGAGTAATTGCCTGGGCTGGAGAGATGGCACAGAGGATAAAAGCATTGACTGCTTTTTCAGAGGTCCTGAGTTCAATTTCAGCAACCCCATGGTGGCTCACAACCA
The DNA here is from genome assembly GCF_950005125.1 of Chionomys nivalis. Lineage (NCBI taxonomy): Eukaryota > Metazoa > Chordata > Mammalia > Rodentia > Cricetidae > Chionomys > Chionomys nivalis. The sequence goes on from NC_080093.1 coordinate 97,454,990, forward strand.
TTATAAGATCTGATGCCCTCTTCTGACATGCAGACAGAACACTGTATACATAGCAAATAAATCTTTTTTTTTTTTTGGCTGTTGAAGTCACAAGGGCCCAGTCTTTAATGAGAGGCAAGGGGAGGGAAGGAGAGGGAAGGAAACTGGTGCACTCTGGGGTGCTCCAGGCATCTTCCTGCAACCTCCTGCAAGGGATCTCGGGGTCCTGTTTCAGGTCCCGAGCTTGAAGCCTCTCTGGGCATGGCCCAGGCGCTGGAGTCCTGGTCCATATCTGCCCAGAGTCCGGAGGCCTCCTGAGTGTTCTGTGTCCGCCACGGTGGGGGGGTGAGGGGGTTGGGGGGATGAGGGGTGGAGGGGTGGGAGTGTGATGGGGGTGGGGGGATAAGGGGAGGGGCCTTGACACCACTGCAGCTCACCTGAGCTCTGGTACCCAGAGCACCATCAGCTTATACCTGTGTGAAGCCTCTGTGTGAAGTACCTGTGTGACCTGGACCTTGGATCCCCTGCGGTGATTGCAGCTCCTCCTCTGGTTGCACAAGTGGAGGCAGAGGCTGCAGAGCAGCAGCAAGGGGAAAAGCCGCGGTTTTTTTGTTGTTGTCGTTCTTTTTTCTTCTTTTTCTGCTTCTCCCGCGCGCTGGGAGCCAGCTACAAGCATGGCAGGAAAAAAAAATTGCCTTTTTTCCTTTTGCAATGATGCAAAAAATAATGATATTACTGTGTATTTGCATGTGCATGGGCACATGTACACATGCTACAACATATATGTGGAATCAAGCCCAGGTTGCCAAAACTGTATATCATGCTTTTACCTCCTTCTCGCTAGCACTTTTTTTCCTTTTATCTTATCAATTTACAAAAACTTATCTCCACTTCCTACTACTGGAACTGCAAATGCTCATCTCCACATTCAGCTTTTACATGGTTACCTTAGCACAAATTCAAATAAATACCTGCAGTCAGCTATGAGGGTAAGCTGAGCAATCCAAGAACAGAGTGGCCAGGCACTAGAGAGAACTTTAACTTCTACCAATGCTTAGACCTAAGGGGCAATCCTCTCCTTGGGCTCCCTCCTCAGGCTCTCTCCTCAGACTAAAGGGACAATCCTCAGAATACTCTGAGCTCTTGTCTCCTCCCCTCTTATATTCCTCTCTCCATCCAGCCCTATCACTCCTGTCTCCACCTCTCTAGTGGTGGGATTGAAGGTGTGGGATCACCTCTGCAGGAGCTCTGTTTCTCTTTTAGACATTCAGTCATGTGTAACCCAGAGTGGTCTTGAACTAACAGATCCCTCTGTCTTTCTCCTTAGTCCTGGGATTAAAGGTATGTGCCTTCTAGTGGTTTACTCTGCACTCTGATCTTCAGGCAAGCTTTCTTTTTTAAAACATAAAAAAACCCATCACAATAGTTATTGGGCCTCCAAACTCAATTCGTCATGCTTGTATGGTAAGCATTTTATCCACAGAACATTTTCCCAGCCTATCGATATTATTTAAAATTCTGTGTTTTGCTTACCCCTCCCCCATTGGCTTCAAATTGCATTCATAAACATTAGGGAAACATTCCCATCTTGACAATATTTAACGTTAACATTTGGGGAAGTATTGATTTTCTCATTTATTCATCTCTATTTCTTCAGTAAGATATAGCTTTCTTAATATCAAGTATCATGTTTTTAAGTTCCATTTGTTTTGATGTTTTCTTAACTATATTTCTATGCTGAGACTTGTAGTGATATTTCAAGACTTTCTTGTCTCACTAGTCTTAATAAACTATCTTACCCCATTCTAAATCATTTTCTATTACTACCACTGTTTAAAAAGAAAGGTTTTTTTGTATGTAACAAAAATTATGATATATTCAGATAAAAGGTAGTGTTTTCCCTACAGAAGTGGATGTGCTGTTATCTCAAAAATGGCTTATTAAGCCAGGCTTAGTGATTCTGGCCTGTAATCTCATCTAATTAGGAAGCTAAGGCAGAAGAATCACAGGTATCTGTCCTTACAGGTGCTTCTACAAAGAGAGGTTTAGGCCAGCCTGTGCAACTTAGATCCTGTCACAAGATAAAAAGGAAAAGAGAACTTAAGAATAGCTCAGTGATAGTTTGCTCGTCTAGCATACATATGACTGTTAATTCAGCGCCCCCAACCCCAATGAAGTTACTGCTGGCTGGTGATGGAAGAGAGTATAGGGAGCTTGTCTAAGCAAGTATTAGATCCTGACATAATGGTTGTAGGAACAATTGAAAATGTTCCTTTAAAATATTATTTTTACTTATCTTTGCTTGTGAAAATCTGTGTGAGGCCAGAAGAGAGCACTGGGTCCACTAGAACCAATGTCACAGGCATTTGTGAGATATACGAACTTGAGTCCTCAAGAAAATCACCAAGCACTCTTAACAATTTGAGCCCTCTCTCCAATTCTGAATATATTATTATTCTCTTCACCTCCATATATAATATATTGGCTGATGGCCTCTGTCCATTATTTGTTATTTTTTCTGATCCCAAATTGCTTCATAATATTTTATAAGTGGCTTGATAGTTTCTCTCATTCTTCACTGTGCCTCTTTGCTCACTTGGCACACAGTCTGTCTGCATAGCAGCAATTTGACCATGGCCCCATCTCTTTTAGAGACTAAATAAAAAGGTTGCATGAGCTCCAAAATCAATTTTGGTTAGGGCCTGGCTTGGATTTCCTGTGCCCTGAACAATGCTCAGAAATAGTATTTTGTTAGAGAATACCACCTTCACCTGGTGGGAGCTCCATTCTATAGCATTAGGTGAAGACTCTATCTCAAAACAATGTTATCAAAGCACTTGCGAGATGACTTGATTAAGAGAACTTCCTACCCTTCCGAGAACCAGAGTCCCCGCACCCACACCAGGTAGCTCTTAATTACCTATAACTCCAGCTACAGTGAGTCCAGTGCCCTCTTCTGACCTTGTAGAACACTGTATATATAATAAACAAATCTTTAAAAAAGAATGAATTTTACAAACTATTAAACCACTAATCTAGTGTGCTGTTTGTTTACTATTTAGATTTATCGTGCCAAGAAAGAAAGCACACCTTGTGGAGAAGAAACAGAAGATGGAATTAAGCATGATAAGGTACTATAAATTACTATAAACAATATATAAAGAGGATACTTTTATATTCTTCACTAAAAGGTGTTCTTTTCTAAGTTCCAGGAGAGTCAAGGCTTCACAGAGAAACCCTGTTTCAGGGGAAAAAAAGAAAGAGGGGGGAGGCTAGAAGAAGTTAACAAGTCATTATATTTTCATGTAAATTATTTTTCTCTCAGTGTTATATAGTGATGGGGGAATATCACTTTGACACCTATGGCACAAAAGATCAGTGGGGAAAACCAACATTCCTCAAGATGCACTAGGGATGTAAGAGTAGAGAACAGTTCAGCTGTTGTAACTATCCTCCATCTGTCCAGGGAGTACATGGACATAAAAATATCAAGTGTAGCAGGTGGAAAGGTCGAGACTTGAGATCCCTAGAGCGTGTCAGCCAGCCAAACTGATCAAACCAGGGAGAGATCTTATCTAAGACATTAGATGAAAGCAGCTGAGTAAGGCTCACAATGTAACCTCTGACTTCTGTATGCACACATGCATATACTCATGACCACATAAACACGCATAACACACACAAGGGAAAATTCATTGTGATCTAATATGGAAAACATTTAGTGAGTTATTTAATATTTCTCTATATAATTAAATATGTAAATTAATCTACTCAGATATTTTTTACATACCTACTGTGTGCCAGGCACCAAAAATGCAGTAATAAAGAACAGAAAATTTTGACTTTATTCTATTAGAAAGAAAGTAATGATAATTAAATGAGGAACCATTAGGCAAATAACAACAGGTGCTATGAAAGAAAGCTGAAGCAGGTTGAGGGCCATAAGCTATTCCATGGAGTAAAATAACACTTGCTATTTTAGAAGGTAGTATCTACTGCATTGGGGGAAGGCAAAGGATAAGGTACTGAAAACCTGAAGGATGCTGTAGGTTGATTCTGATGAAGTGTTTGGGCTCTTTTCCAGAGGATTTATATAATGACTCCAAGCTGGAGTCATTAGAGGCAGAAAACAAAGCACTCCATGAAGATATTGCAAGATTGGAGAAAGAAAGAGAAAAAGAACAAGTTAGTAACCATGTTTTTGAACTTACTTGACAACTCTTTAGACTTTTGAGCCTGTTTGAGAAGACCTTCTTATGAAAGGTGTTTTTAAATGGGTTAACAAATAAGCTTCTTAGAGGTAAAATAGTATAGACTTTCAGTGAAGCCATGTGTGGTATCTGCGGTACTTTGTTTTCCCTTGTGGTCTATCAGTCGTGGACTAATGGTGCTCAGAATATGATGAAGGACTCCTGCCTGTTTATATAAGGCCCAAACTACCCTTTGGACAGGGTCCCTGGGGTATTTACTTGCAAGGAGCATTGTTTTCAAGAGGTTCTGAGTTTAGGTAGTGAAAACACGGTGGTATAGTGTATACATATAGAGTATACTGTAATATGCATGATTTTATAAAAGCAAGATGATAATGTGGGTGTTTATTTAAATATGTAAGGGTATTTTGCCTACATGTATATCTGTGTACCACATTCACACTGTGCCAGTGGAGAAGAGAAGAAGATGTCAAATCTGAACTCAAGATACAGAGAGTTGTTAAATTGAATTCAGGTCCTGTGAAAGCGGGCATTGCTTGTAACCCTGATAACACAATCTAACTTTATCTTGGTTTTATTAGTGGAGCACCTAGATTGTTCTGAAAAGTAATCAGATATTAAGTATTTGAGTTTCTACTTTATACTTGGTTTTTCCCTATCTGGAACTGAAGTCTTTCATTAAATTATTACGTTACAGTAGTAATACCAAAGTTTTTTTTTTTTTTTTTTTTTTTTAGTTCTTTTGACTGATTCTAAGGTAAGTGTAAATAATATTGCTTTCTTAAAAATACAGAATGCTTCTTGGTAAAAATAACTAATTTAGTACTTTTTTTCTTCAAGAATTGTCTACTATCATTAAAGAAATTGAACACTTCCTTGTAGTCAGATGTTGAAAAGTGTAAAGCATACATGAGCAGTTTGGAGTCACATTTCTCCATCCTAGATAAGAAACTGAGTGGCCTCGATGAGGAAATTAGTAGATTAGGTAAGCAAAGCTAAGGGATCATTTAGATTGTCCTATGGGCCTCTGTAAATAGCTATGTGATCTTTTCCTTCTTTGATAACTTTCTGTAGTAGTTATGAAGTTTTCAGTATTAGTTCTTTCAACCAGGCATAGGAGCACACACCTTTAATCTTAGCATGTGGGAAGCAGAGGCAGGTTGATCTCTGTGAGGCTGAAGCCAGCCTGGTCTACAAAATGAGTTCCAGAGTTGTATCATGAGACCCTGTCTCAAAAAAAACCAAACTAATAATTGTCTGCATTTTCATCCTGCCTGGTTTCTGTCCTCCCACCAGGTCCCACAGACATTTATCCCCAAAGAAATCACACAGAGGTCTATAGTAATGACAAACTGATTGGCCCATCAACTCAGGCTTCTTATTAACTCTTATAACTTATATTAACACATTATTTTTATCTATGTTGGCCACATGGCTCAGTTCAGCTGAGCAATCACATCTTCCTTCTTCTGTGGTTGGGACAGGACTGGGGAGGAATGAATTCTTCTTTTCTGTTTTACCCACCTCTACTTCCTGACTGGATACTGGCCAATCAACGTTTATTTAAAACATGATTGAAGAACTCTACAGCCTTACTAAGGAATCTTCATCTGCCTCCCCACAGACTATTTTCCATCCATTCAAATACATTTTCTTTTGTCTTGCCATTTCCCTAAGTCACTTATGTTCTTTGCTGAAGATGTTGTATCAGTTGAAATTCTAAGCAACCCTCTGAGAATTCTTTATCTTCTAAGTTGCTCCAGTGTGCCCCCTGCCGTGTGTGTGTGTATGTGTGCATGTGTGAGTGTGCATGTGCGTGTGCGCAAATGTGTGTGTGTTCATATATTTGTATCTACTTGTAATTTCTTTTTTTTATTGAAAAAATTTTCTGCCTCCTCCCCGCCTCCCATTTCCCTCCCCCTCCTCCCAGCCCTCCCCCCTCCCCCCACTCCTCTTCTCCTCCCTCTCCAGTCCCAAGAGCAGTCAGGGTTCCCTGCCCTGTGGAAAGTCCAAGGTCCTCCCCCCTCCATCCAGGTCTAGGAAGGTGAACATCCAAACTGTCTATGCTCCCACAAAGCCAGAACATGAAGTAGGATCAAAACCCGTGCAAGAGTTGTCTCCAGAGGTTATGTTTGTCTTTGTAAATATATACCTTGATTTAAGCACATAGGGGGCAGGTAGCTTTTCTTTATGTGCTAATTTTAAATTATCTGTGATTCAATAGTCTCTTATAATTAGAGGAAGACATAGTCAATGCTTCCATAAAAACAAGTACTAAATTGTTAGGATGAAAAGGGAAGATGGCCTTGTGGGATGATGAAATTCCGTAGCTTGCTTCTGCAGGCAGATGCAATGGAGTCCTATTCGTCTATGAACACTCCTACAAAACCCCCCAAAGACCATGAATCTTCCCACCTCTAACCCCTTACCTGTTTTGTGTATCCAGAGATGATTATGAATATAATAAACAAATGACAACATGAAAAAAATAAAACATGATTGACCGAATATATACAATTGTCCTGCAACAAATAATAATTATTTTTTCTCTCATACCTCCAAATGTAATATAAGAGTCAATAATATGTGCTTGCCAAAGGACTCAGGAAGAATCTGTTTTTTTTCCAGCTTTTATGGGTGATAGCTTATGTGGGTTTATGTCCACATCACTCTAATCTCTACCTTCATCTTCTTACTGTCTTTTTTCTGCATCCTCTTTTTTCTTCCTTTTTAAGGCTATATTTGTATCCCATGCTGGTTTTGAATTGAAGATCCTCTGGCCCCAGCATCCAGGGCTCATAATAATACATAACCTAAGCTCACCTCAAACTCAAAATATTGCCTCCAAAAATCAGAATTATAAATTGCCACCACATCCTTCTCTTTTCTCCCCTCTCTCTGTCTTTTCTTTTTTCTTTTTTTTCCTTTTGGTTTGTTGGTTTGTGTTTTTTCTTCCAAGATAGGGTTTCCCTTTGTAGTGTTGGCTACCCTGGAACTCTCTTTGTAGACTAGGCTGGCCTTGAACTCACAGAGATCTGCCTCCCGAGTGCTGGGATTAAAGGTGTGTGCCATCACTGCCCACCTTTTTTTTTAAGTTTTATATGTATGTTAAGTTTATGTGTACCACTTGTGTACCTGATATCCTCAGGTCAGAAGAGGGTGTCAGATCTGCTGGAACTGGAGTTACAGATGGTTGTAAGCTACCCATGTAGGCTCTGGGAACTAAACCTGGGCCCTATGGAAGAGCACTATGTTCTTCAAATGTTGTGCATCTCTCTGGTCCCTAAGTCATCATCTTCCTATCTGCATGAATTCTCCGTTTACCTCTATCTTACAGTGGTACCTATGGTGATGTTTAAGGCACACCTGCATAATCGAGGGTTCTCTCATGTCAGCATTCCCAATCACTTGCGTGAGGACCATTTTCCAGATTAGGCAATTTTTACAAATTCAAGAGATGTGGAGACCTTCCCAGCCCACTGTACTTCCAGCGTTCTCAGTACATGACATTTTTAGTTTTGAACAGTCTAACTGAGCAAACCCGTTTGACAGTACACTTATCTCAGGGTCTCAAGTACTAGGATTATAAGTGAGAGCATTGTTCTTTTTCTCTGTAAAAGCTTTACTTTGAAACATAATCAAGCTGAAGTTAGAGCAGTGTTCCTTTTCTCTGTATGATTTAGTGAGAAACACACATGTGTTTCTCTGGAAAGAGAAGCATTTGTTTGGGACATGTCAAAGGATTGTTAGAGGTGAGAGAAGTTTTGGTTTTCTCTGTAAAAGCTTTATTTTGATAGATAATCACGTTCTTTTGTAAGTGTACTAATTTCATGAGAAGCTTTATTGAGAAATGCACATATGTTTCTCTGAAAAGAGAAGTAGTTGTTTGGAACAGTTCAAAAGATTGTTAGAAGCACGAGCAGTGTTCCTTTTCTCTTTACAAGCTTGAATTAGAAGGATAATCAGGTACTTTTGAAAGTGTATTAATTTCATGACAATCTCTAGTGAGGAACGCACACGTGTTTCTCTGAAAATAGAATCAGTTGTTTGGGACATGTAAAAGTATTGTTAGAATCGAGTCTAGAGTTTCTTTTCTCTGTACAAGCTTTACTTTGAAAGATAACCATGTTCTTTTCAAAGTGTATTAATTTCATGAAAAGCTCTAGTGAATAATGCACATGTGTTTTTCTGACAAGAAAAGCAGTTGTTTCGGCCACGTGAAAGCATTGTTAGAAATGATAGAAGTGGGCTTTACTCTGTACAAGCTTTCCTTTGAAACATCATCACATTGTTTTGAAATTGCATATATTTCATGAAAAGCTTTAGTGAGGAACGCACATGTATTTCTCTGAAAAGAGAAGCCGTTGTTTGGGACATGGCAAAGCATTGTTAGAGGTGAGAGCAGTGGGCTTTTCTCTGTACAAGCTTTATTTTGAAAGATAATCACGTTCATTTGAAAGTGTATTAATTTCATGAAAAGCTTTAGTGAGAAAAACACAAGAGTTTTTCTGAGAAGAGAAGAAGTTGTTTGGGACATGTCTAAGGAGAGTTCAAAGTGAGAGCCGAGATCCTTTTCTCTGTACAAGCTTTACTTTGAAAGATAATGACGATCTGTTTAAAGTACATTAATTTAATGAAATGCTTTAGTGAGAAACTCACATGTGTTTCTCTGGAAAGAGAAGCAATTGTTTGAGTCATGTTAAAGCATTGTTAAAAGTGAGAACAGTGGGCTATTCTCTATACAGCTTTACTTTGAAAGATAATCTCATTCTTTTGAAAGTGTATTAATTTCATGAGAAGCTTTAGTGAGAAATGCACATGTGTTTCTTTGAAAAGAGAAGCAATTGTTTGGGACATGTCAAAGGACTGTTAGAATTGAGAGTGTTGTTTCTTTTCTCTGTAGAAGCTTTACTTTGAAAGATAATCATGCTCTTTGAAAGTGTACTAATTTTATGAGAAGCTTTAGTGAGAAATGCATATGTGTTTCTCTGAAAAGAGAAGCAGTTGTTTGGGACATGTCAAAACATTGTTTGAAGTGAGAACAGTGTGCTTTTTTCTGTACAAGCTTTACTTTGAAAGATAATACATTCTTTTGAAAGTGTATTAATTTCATGAAAATCGTTAGTGAGAAACGCACATGTGTTTTTCAGAAAAGAGAAGCATTTCATTGGGTCATGTCAAAGGATTGTTAGAAGAGAGAGAAGAGAGAGCCATTAGCATTTCTGTGTACAAGCTTGAATTTGAAGGATAATCAGTTTCTTGGAAATTATATGAATTTAATGAGAAGCTTTAGTGAGAAATGCCCATGTGTTTCTTTGAAAACGGCAGCAGTTGTATTGTGAAATGTCAAAGCATTTTGAGAAGTGAGAGTTTTACCTTTTCTGTGTACATGTTTGAATTTGAAGGATAATCAGGTACTTTTGAAAGTGTATTAATTTCATGAAAATCTCTAGTGAGAAACACACAAGTGTTTCTCTGAAAAGAGAATCAGTTGTTTGCAACATTTAAAATATTGATAGAATTGAGTGTAGAGTTGCTTTTCTCTGTACAAGCTATGATTTGAAAGATACACACGCCCTTTTGAAAGTGTATTAATTTCATGAAAAGCTCTAGTAAGAAACACACATGTATTTCTCTGAAATAGAAGCACTTGTTTTGGAAATATCAAAGGATTGTTAGAAGTAAGAGCCATTCGTTTTTTTTTTTGTGTACAAGCTTGAATTTGAAAGATAATCACTTTCTTTGAAAGTGTATGAATTTCATGAGAAGTTTTAATGAGGAATGCACATGTTTGTCTCTGAAAAGAGAAGTAGTTGTTTCGGGAAATTTCAAATCATTGTGAGAAGTGAGAGCCAATACCTTTTCTGCGTACAAGCTTGAATTTAAGGATAATCACGTTTTTTGGATATGTATTAATTTCCTGAAAATCTCTTCTGAGAAACGCACATGTGTTTCTTTGAAAAAAGATGCAGTTGTTTAGGCTATGTCAAAGGATTGTTAGATGTGAGATCAGTGTTCTTTTTCTCTGTACAAGCTTAACTTTGAAAGATAATCAGTTTCTTAGATAGTGCATGAATTTCATGAACAGCTTAAGTTAGAAACGCATATGTGATTCTCTGAAAAGAGAAGCAATTGTTTGAGAAATGGCAAAACATTGTTAGAAGTGAGAACAGTGGGCTTTTCTCTGTACAAGCTTTACTTTGAAAGATATCATGTTGTTTTGAAAGTGTATAAATTTCATGAAATGCTTTATTGAGAATCACAAGTGTTTTTCTGAAAAGAGCAGCCGTTTTTTGGGGCATGTCAAAGGATAGTTAGAAGTAAAAGCAGAGATCCTTTTCTCTGAACAAGCTTTACGTTGAAAGATAATCTTGTTCTTTTAAAAAGTGTACTAATTCTATGAGTAGCTTTAGTGAGAAACGTGCATGTGGTTCTCTGAAAGGAGAATCAATTTTTGGGACATCTCAAAGGGTTGTTAGAAGTGAGAGCCTTATTCTTTTTCTCTGTGCAAGATTTACTTTGAAAGATAATCACGTTCTTTGAAAGTGTTTTAATTTAATGAGACACTCTAGTCAGAAACGCACATGTGTTTTTCTGAAAAATGAAGCAGTTGTATGGGACATGTCAAAGGATTGTTAGAATTGAGTGTAGAGTTCCTTTTCTCAGTTCAAACTTTACTTGGAAAGATAATGACTTTCATTTAAAAGTGTATTAATTTCACGAAATGCTTTAGTGAGAAACGTACATGTGTTTCTCTGAAATAAAAGCAGTTGTTTGTGATATGTCAAAACATTGTTAGATGCAAGAACGTTGTTAGTTTTCTCTGTAGAAGCTTTAATTTGAAAGATAATCTCATCCTTTTGAAAGTGCACTAATTTCATGAGAAGCTTTAATGAGAAATGCACATGTGTTTCTCTGAAAAGAGAAGCAGTTGTTTGTGCCATGTCAAAGGATTGTTAGAAGTGAGAGCAGTGTTCCTTTTCTCTATACAAGCTTGAATTTGAAGGATAATCATGTTCTTTTGAAAGTGTATCAATTTCATAAACATCTCTAGTCAGAAACGCACACGTGTTTCTCTGAAATGAGAATTAGTTGTTTGGGACATGTAAAAGTATAGATATAACTGAGTGTAGAGTTGCTTTTCTCTGTACAAGCTTTACTTTGAAAGATAATCACGTTCTTTTGAAAGTGTATTAATTTCATAAAAAGCTCTAGTGAGAAAGGCACATGTGTTTCTCTGACAAAAAAAGCAGGTGTTTCGGCCATGTGAAAGCATTGTTAGAAATGACAGCATTGGGCTTTTCTCTGTACAAGCTATCCTTTGAAACATCATCACATTCTTTTGACATTGTATATATTTCATGAAAACCGTTAGTGAGGAACGCACATGTATTTCTCGGAAAAACGAAGCAGTTGTTTGGGACATGGCAAAGCATTGTTAGAAGCGAGAGCAGTGGGCTTTTCTCTGTACAAGCTTTACATTGAAAGATAATCACATTCTTTTGAAAGTGTATTAATTTCATGAAAAGCTTTAGTGAGAAACACACAGGTGTTTTTCTGAGAAGAGAAGCAGTTGTTTTTGTTTAGGACATGTCAAAGGATAGTTTGAAGTGAGAGCCGAAATCCTTTTCTCTGTATAAGCTTTACTTTGAAAGATAATGACGTTCTTTTTATAGTGTATTAATTTCATGAAATGCCTTAGTGAGAAACGCACTTGTGTTTCTCTGAAAAGATAAGCAGTACTTTGGGCATTGGGAAACCATTGTTACAGGTGAGAGCATTGTTACTTTTCTCTGTAGAAGTTTTTCTTTGAAAGAAATCACATTTATTTGAAAGTGTACTAATTTCATGAGAAGCTTTAGTGAGAAACGCACATGTGTTTCGCTGAAAATAGAAGCAGTTGTTTGGGATATGTCAAAGGATTGATAAGTGAGAGCATTGCTACTTTTCTCTGTAGAAGCTTTCCTTTGAAAGATAATGATGTTCTTTTTAAAGTGTATTAATTTCACGAAATGCTTTAGTGAGAAACGCGCATGTGTTACTCTGAAAAGAGAAGTAGTTGTTTGGGCAAAGGGAAAGCATTGTTAGAGGTGAGAGCATTGTTACTTTTCTCTGTAGAAGCTTTCCTTTGAAAGATAATCACATTCTTTTGAAAGTGTACTAATTTCATGAGAATATTTAGTGAGAAACTCACATGCGTTTCTCTGAAAAGAGAAGCAGTTGTTTGGGATATGTCAAAGGATTGTTAGAAGTGAGAGCACTGTTCCTTTTCTCTGTACAAGCTTAAATTTGAAGTATAATCACGTTCTTTTTAAAGTGTATTAATTTCATGAAATTCTTTATTGAGAAATGAACATGTGTTTCTCTGAAAAGGGAAGCCGTTGTTTGGGACATGACAAAGGATTGATATAAGAGAGAGCATTGTTACTTTTCTCTGTAGAAGCTTTCCTTTGAAAGATAATGACATTCTTTGAAAGTGTACTAATTTCATGAGATGCTATATTGAGTAACACACATGAGTTTCTCTGAAAAGAGAAGCAGTTGTTTGGGACATGTCAAAGGGTTGATAGAAGTGAGACCATTGTTACTTTTCTCTGAAGAAGCATTAATTTGAAAGATAATTACATTCTTTAGAAATTATTCTAGTTTCATGAGAAATTTTTGTGAGAAACACACATGTCTTTCTCTGATAAAAGAAGCAGTTGTTTGGTACATGTCAAAGGATTGTTAGACGTGAGAGAAAGTATGCTCTTCTCTGTACAAGCTTTACAAGAAAAATAATCAGTTGCTTTGAAAGTCTATGAATTTCATAACAAGCTTTAGTGAAAAAAACACATGTGTTATTCTGAAAAGAGAAGCAGTTGTTTTGGCCATTTAAAAGCATTGTGAGAAGTGAGAGCTATTAGCTTTTCATTGTACAACTTTTACTTTGAAAGATAATCGTGTTGTTTTGAAATTGTATTAATTTCATGGAAAGCTTTCATGAGAAGCACACATGTGTTTCTCTGAAAAGAGAAGCAGTTTCTTGGGCATTGTGAAAACATTGTTAGATGTGAGAGCAGTGGGCTTTTCTCTGTACTAGCTTTACTTTGAAAGTTAATCTCGTTCTGTTGAAAGTGTACTAATTTCATGAGCAGCTTGAGGGAGAAATGCACAGGTGTTTCTCTGAAAAGAGAAGGAGTTGTTTGGGACATATCAAAGGATTTTTAGAATTGACATCCTTGTTACTTTTCTCTGTAGAAGCTTTCTTTGAAAGATAATGACGTTCTTTTTAAAGTGTATTAATTTCACAAAATGCTTTAGTGAGAAACGCACCTGTGTTTCTCTGAAAAGAGAAGCAGTTGTTTGGGCAATGGGAAAGCATTGTTAGAGGTGAGAGCACTATTCCTTTTCTCTGTACAAGCTTAAATTTGAAGTATAATCACGTTCTTTTGCAAGTTTATTAATTTCATGAAAATCTCTAGTGAGAAGCACACATGAGTTTCACTGAAAAGAGAATCAGTTGTTTGGGACATGTAAAAGTAATGTTAGAATTGAGTGTAGTTGTGCTTTTCTCTGTACAAGCTTTACCTAAAAGATAATCTTGTTCTTTTTAAAGTGTACTAATTTCATGAGAAGCTATTGTGAGTAACACACATGTGTTTCTCTGAAAAGAGAAGCAGTTGTTTGGGACAAGACAAAGCATTGTTATAAGAGAGAGCATTGTTACTTTTCTCTGTAGAAGCTTTCCTTCGAAAAATAATCACGTTCTTTTGAAAGTGTACTAATTTCATGAGAAGCTATTGTGAATAACACACATGTGTTTCTCTGAAAAGAGATGCAGTTGTTTGGGACATGTCAAAGGATTGATAGAAGTGAGAGCATTGTTACTTTTCTCTGTAGTAACTTTAATTTGAAAGATAATCATATTCTTTAGAAAGTATACTAGTTTCATGAGATGTTTTAGTGAGAAATGTACATGTCTTTCTCTGACGAAAGAAGCAGTTGTTTGGCACAAGTCAAAGGATTGTTAGAAGTGAGAGAAGGTATGCTTTTCTCTGTACAAGCTTTACATGAAAGATAATTAGTTGCTTTGAAATCTATGAATTTCATAAGAAGCTTTAGTGAGAAAAGCACATGTGTTATTCTGAAGAGAAGCAGTTGTTTCTGCCATGTCAAAGCATTTTTAGAAGTGAGAACCATTAGCTTTTATTTGTAAACGTTTTACTTTGAAAGATAATCATGTTGTTTTGAAATTGTATTACTTTCATGGAAAGCTTTCCTGAGAAATACACATGTGTTTCTCTGAAAAGAGAAGCAGTTTTTTGGGCAATGTGAAAACATTGTTAGAAGTGAGAGCATTGTTACTTTTCTCTGTAGAAGTTTTCCTTTGAAAGATGATCACGTTCATTGAAAGTGTACCAATTTCATGAAAATCTCTAGTGAGAAACTCACACGTGTTTCTCGGAAAGGAGAAGTAGTTGTTTGGGAAATGTAAAAGTATTGTTATAATTGAGTGTAGAGTTGCTTTTCTCTGTACAAGCTTTAATTTGAAAGATAATCTCGTTCTTTTGAAATTGTGTAATTTAATGAAAAGCTTTCGTGAGAAGCGCTCATGTGTTTCTCTGAGAAGAGAAGCAGTTTGGGACATGGTGAGAAAAGCACATGTGTTTCTCTCAAAAAAAAAACGCAGTTGTTTGTGACATGTCAAAGCATTGTTAAAAGGGAGACCATTGTTCCTCTTCTCTGTAGAAGCTTTACTTTGAAAGATAATCATGTTCTTTTGAAAGTGTATTAATTTCATGAAAGCTTTAGTAAGAAACACATATGTGTTTCTTTGTAAAGAGAAGAATCATTTGGGACATGTCAATGGATTATTAGAAATGAGAGCAGTGTTCCCTTTCTCTGTACAAGCTTGAATATGAACAATAATCACATTCTTTTGAAAGTGTATTAATTTAATGAAATGCTTTAGTGAGAAAAGCACATGTATTTCTATGAAAAGAGAAGAATTTGTTTGGGACATGACAAAGGATTGTTAGAAGTGAGAGCAGTTTTCCTTTTCTCTGTACTAATTTCATGAGAAGCAGTTGTTACGGCCATGTCCATGCATTGTTAGAAGTGAGAGCCTTTAGCTTTTCTTTGTACAAGTTTTACTTTGAAAGCTAATCACAGTGTTTTAAAATTGTATTAATTTCGTGGAAAGTTTTCATGAGAAATGCAGATTTGTTTCTCTGAAAAGAGAAGCAATTGTTTGGGATGTGTCAAAGGATTGATAGAAGTGAGAACGTTGTTACCTTACTTTTCTCTGTAGAAGATTTCCTTTGAGACATAATCACGATCTTTTGAAAGAGTACTATTTTATGAGAAGCTTTAGTGAGAAACGCACATGTGTTTCTCTGAAAAGAGAAGCAGTTGTTTGGGATATGTCAAAGGATTGCTTAAGTGAGAGCAGTGTTCCCTTTCTCTGTACAAGCTTGATTTTGAAGGAGTACGTTCTTTTGAAAGTGTATTAATTGCATGAAAATCTCTAGTGAGAAACGCACACGTGTTTCTCTGAAAGAGAATCAGTTGTTAGAGATATCTATAAGTATTGTTAGAATTGAGTGTAGAGTTGCTTTTTTCTTTACTAGCTTTACTTTGAAAGATAATGGCGTTCTTTCTAAAGTGTATTAATTTCACAATATGCTTTATTGAGAAACCCACATGTGTTTCTCTGAAAAAGAAGCAGTTGTTTAAGACATGTCAAAGGTTGGTTAGATGTGTGAGCATTGTTACTTTTCTCTGTAGAAGCTTTACTTTTAAAGGTAATCACGTTGTTTTGAAAATATACTAATTTCATGAGAAGCTTTAGTCAGAAATGTAGATGCGTTTTTCTGAAAAGAGAACCGGTTGTTCAGCACATGTCAAAGGATTGTTAGAAGTGAGAGAATTTATACTTTTCTTTGTACAAGCTTTACTTTGAAAGATAATCAGTTTCTTTGAAAGTGTTTCTGTGAACAGAGAAGCAATTGTTTGGGACATGTCAAAGGAATGATAGAAGTGAGAGTGTTGTTACTTTTCTTTTTAGAAGCTTTTCTTAGAATGATAATGACGTTTTTTATAAAGCGTATTAATTTCACAAAATGCTTTAGTGAGAAACCCACATGCATTTCTCTGAAAAAAGAACCAGTTGTTTGGGACATGTCAAAGGTTTGTTAGAAATGAGAGCATTGTTACTTTTCTCTGTAGAAGTTTTCTTTGAAAGATAATCACATTCTTTGAAAGTGTGCTAATTTCATGAGAATCTTTAGTGAGAAACGCACATGCATTTCTCTGAAAAGAGAAGCAGTTGTTTGGGATATGTCAAAGGATTGTTAGAAGTGAGAGCACTGTTCCTTTTCTCTGTATAAGCTTAAATTTGAAGTATAATCACGTTTTCTGAAAGTGTATTAGAAGGGAGAACTGTGTTCCATTTCTCTATACAAACTTTATTTGAAAGATAATCATGTTCTTTTGAAAGTGTATAATCTCATGAAATGCTTTAAGTCAGAAATGCACATGTTCTTTGAAAAGAGAAGTAGTTTTCAACATGACAAAGTTGTTAGAGTAAGAACAGTGTAGTTTTCGAATGACAACATTTGGAAGATGACAAGTCTGGAACATCTCAAAAAAGAGTTAGAAGTGAGTTCCGTTTTGCTTTTCTTTGTTCAAGCTTTTCTTTGAAATAAAATCACGTTATTTTGAAAGTGTATAATTTCATGAAATGCTTAAGTAAGAAATGCACATGTGTTTCTCTGAAAAGAGGAGCAGTTCTTTGCGATCAGACAAAGAATTGTTAGAAGTTAGAACAGTGTTCCTTTTCTCTGTACAAACTTTATTTGAAAGAAAATAACGTTGTTTTGAAAGTGTACAATTTCATGAAAAGTTTAGTGAGAAATGCACATGTGTATCTCTGAAAAGAGAAGCAGTTGTTTGGAACATGTCAAAGTCTTGTTAAGAAGTGAGAACAGTGTTCTTTTTCTCTGTACAACTTTACTTTGAAAGATAATCATGTTCTTTGAAAGTGTATAATTTCATGAAATGCTTTAGTGACAAACTCCCTGTGTTTCTCTGAAAAGAGGGGCAGTTGTGTGTGACATGACAATGTATTTTTTGAAGTATGAACAGTGTTTCATTTCTCTGTACTATCTTTATCTTCTGAAAGTGTATAATTTCATGAAATGCTTTAGTGAGAAATGCACATGTGTTTCTCTTCAAACAGAAGCAAATGTTTGGAACATGTCTAGTTTAGAGCATTTCAAAGAAGAGTAATAAGTGAGTTCTGTTTTTCTGTTCTTTCTGCAAGATTATTTAAAAGAAAATCACGTTCTTTTGAAAGTGTATAATTTCATGAAATCTTTTGGTGGGAAAAGTAAATGTTTTTCTCTGAAAAGACGGGCAGTTGTTTGCAACATGACAAAGTATTGTTAGAAGTGAGTACAGTGTTCCTTTTCTCTGTACAATTTTTACTTTGAAAGAAAATCACATTCTGTTGAAAGTGAATAATTACATAAAATGATTTAGTGAGAAACGCACATGTGTATCTCTGAAAAGAGAAGCAGTTGTTTGGAACATGTCAAAGTATTGTTAGGAGTGAGAACAGTGTTCCTTTGCTCTGTACTAACTTTACTTTGAAAGATAATGACATTCTTTTAAAGCGTATAATTTCATGAAATGTTTCACTGAGGAACACACATGTGTTTCTCTGAAAAGAGAAGCAGTTGTTTGGAACATGGCAAAGAAGAGTTAGAGGAGAGTTCTGTTTTGCTTTTCTTTGTGCAAGCTTTACTTTGAAAGAAAATCATATTCATTGAAAGTGTATATTTTCATGAAATGATTTAGTGAGAAACGCACATGTGTTTCTCTGAAAAGGGGAGCAGTTGTTTAGGACATTTATGAGTATTTTTAGAAGTGAGAAGAGTGTTTCTTTTTTTTGTTCAAACTTTACTTTGAAAGATAATCACATTCTTTTGAAAGTGTATAATTTCATGAAATGCTTTGGTGAGAAAAGTAAATGTTTTCCTCTGAAAAGAAGCGCAGTTGTTTGCGACATGACAAAGTACTGTTAGAAGTGAGTACAGTGTTCCTTTTCTCTGTACAATCTTTACTTTGAATAAAAATCACATTTTTTTGAAAGTGAATAATTTCATGAAATGGTTTAGTGAGAAATGCACATGTGTATCTCTAAAAAGAGAAGCAGTTGTTTGGAACACGTCAAAGTATTGTTAGAAGTGAGAACAGTGTTCCCTTTCTCTGTACAAACTTTACTTTGAAAGATAATCACGTTCTTTTGAACGTGGATAATTTCATGAAATGTTTTAGTGAGAAACGCACATGTATTTCTCTGAAAAGATGTGCAGTTGTTTGCAAGATGACAAAGTATTGTCACAAGTATTAACAGTGTTCAATTTATCTGTACAATCTTTACTTTAAAAGAAAATCACATTCTTTTGAAACTGTATAATTTCATGAAATGATTTAGGGAGAAACGCACATGTGTTTCTCTGGAAAGAAGAACATTTGTGTGGGACATGTAAAAGTATTGTTAGAAGTGAGAAGACTGTTTCTTTTCTCTGTAAAACCTTTACATTGAAAGATAATCACGTTCTTTTGAAAGTGGATAATTTCATGAAATTCATTATTGAGAAACAGACATGTGTTTGTCTGAAAAGAGAAGCAGTTGTTTGGAACATATAAAAGTATTGTTAAAAGTGAGAACAGTGTTCCTTTTCTCTGTACAAACTTTACTTTGAAAGATAATCACGTTCTTTTGAAAGTGTATAATTTCTTGAAATGCTTTAGTGAGAAATGCACATTTAATTTTTGTAAAGAGAAGGAGTGGTTTGCAACATGTAAAAGTATTGTTAGAAGTGAGAACAGTGTTCCATTTCTTGTACAAACTTTATTTGAAAGAAAATCACATTGTTTTGAAAGTGTACACTTTCATAAAACGTTTTAGTGAGAAATGCACATGTGTTTCTCTGAAAAGAGGGACAGTTGTTTGCAACATGACAAAGTATTGTTACAAGTATTATCAGTGTTCAATTTATCTGTACAATCTTTACTTTAAAAGAAAATCACATTCTTTTGAAAGTGTATAATTTCATGAAATGGTTTAGTGAGAAATGCACATGTGTTTCTCTGAAAAGAGAAGCAGTTGTGTGGGACTTGTAAAAGTATTGTTAGAAGTGAGAAGACTGTTTCTTTTCTCTGTACAAACTTTACATTAAAAGATAATCACGTTCTTTTGAAAGTGTATAATTTTATGAAATGCTTTATTGAGAAAAAGACATGTGTTTGTCTGAAAAGAGAAGCAGTTGTTTGGAAGATACCAAGTTTGGAACATGTCAAAGAAGAGTTAGAAGTGAGTTCTGTTTACTTTTCTTTGTGCAAGCTTTACTTTGAAAGAAAATCACATTATTTTAAAAATGTATAATTTCATAGAATGTTTTAGTGAGAAACGCACATGTGTTTCTCTGAAAAGAGGAGCATTTGTGTGGGACATGTAAATGTATTGTTAGAAGTGAGAAGACTGTTTCTTTTCTCTGTACAAACTTTACATTGAAAGATAATCACGTTCTTTTGAAAGTGTATAATTTTATGAAATGCTTTATTGAGAAATGGACATGTGTTTGTCTGAAAAGAGAAGCAGTTGTTTGGAAGATATCAAGATTGGAACATGTCAAAGAAGAGTTAGAAGTGAGTTCTGTTTTGCTTTTCTTTGTGCAAGCTTTAATTTGAAAGAAAATCATGTTCATTGAAAGTGTATATTTTCATGAAATGCTTTAGTGAGAAATGCACATGTGTTTCTCTTAAAAGAGGAGCAGTTGTTTGGAACATATAAAAGTATTCTTAGAAGTGAGAACAGTGTTCCTTTTCTCTGTACAAACTTTACTTTGAAAGATAATCACGTTCTTTTGAAAGTGTATAATTTCTTGAAATGCTTTAGTGAGAACAGCACATGTGATTCTTTGTAAAGAGAAGAAGTGGTATGCAACATGAAAAAGTATTGTTACAAGTGAGAACAGTGTTCCATTTCTTGTACAAACTTTATTTGAAAGAAAATCACGTACTTTTGAAAGTGTATAATTTCATGAAATGGTTTAGTGAGAAACACAATGTGTTTCTCTTAAAAGAGGAACAGTTGTTTGGAACATATAAAAGTATTGTTAGAAGTGAGAACAGTGTTCCTTTTCTCTGTACAAACTTTACTTTGAAAGAAAATCACGTTCTTTTGAAAGTGTATAATTACATGAAATGCTTTAGTGAGAAATGCACACGTTTCTCTGAAAAGAGGGGTAGTTGTTTGAGACTTGACAAAGTATTGTTAGAAGTTAGTACATTATTGCTTTTTTCTTTACAATCTTTACTAAAAGAAAATTGCATTCTTTTCAAAGTGAATAATTCCATGAAATGGTTTAGTAAGATACACACATGTGTATCTCTGAAAAGAGAAGCAGTTGTTTTCGACATGACAAAGTATTGTTAGAAGTGAGAACATTGTTCCATTTGTCTGTACAATCTTTACTTTGAAAGAAAATCACCTTATTTTGAAAGTGTATAATTTCATTAAATGCTTTAGTGAGAAAAGCACATGTGTTTCTCTGAAATGTGTAGCAGTTTTTGGGACATGTAAAAGTATTGCTTGAAGTGACAACAGTGTTTCTTTTCTCTGTACAAACTTTATTTTGAAAGATAATCACGTTCTTTTGAAAGTATATAATATCATGAAATGCTTTATTGAGAAACGGACATGTGTTACTCTGAAAAGAGGTGCAGTTCTTTGCGACAGGAAAAAGTATTGTTAGAAGTGAGAACAGTGTTCCTTTTCTCTGTACAATCATTACTTTGATAGCAAATCACGTTCTTTTGAATGTGTATAATTTCATTAAATGGTTTAGTGAGAAACGCACATGTGTATCTCTGAAAAGAGAAGCAGTTATTTGGAACATGTCAAAGTATTGTTAAGAATTGAGAAGAGTGTTACTTTTCTCTATACAAACCTTACTTAGAGAGATAATCACATTCTCTTGAAAGTGTATAAATTCATGAAATGCTTTAGTGAGAAACACACATGTGTTTTTCTAAAAAGAGATGCAGTTCTTTCCGACAAGACTAAGTATTGTTAGAAGTGTGAACAGTGTTCCATTTCTCTGTACAATCTTTACTTTAAAAGATAATCACATTCTTTTGAAAGTGTATAATTTCATGAAATGATTTATTGAGAAACGCACATTTTTATCTATGAAAAGAGAAGCAGTTGTTTGGAAAATGTCAAAGTATTGTTAAGAAGTGAGAACAGTGTTCCTTTTCTCTGTACAAACTTTACTCTGAAAGATAATCACATTCTTTGGAAAGTGTAATAAATTCATAAAATGTTTTAGTGTAAAACGCACATGTGTTTCTCTGAAAAGAGGAGCAGATGTCTGGGACATGTAAAAGTATAGTTAGAAGTGAGAACAGTGTTCCTTTTCTCTGTAAAACTTTGCTTTGAAAGATAATCATGTTCTTTTGAAAGTGTATTTATTGCATGAAATTCTTTTAAGAAACACACAAGTGTTTCTCTGTAAAGAGAAGCAGTTGTTTGCGACCTGTCAAAGTATTGTTAGAACTGAGATAAGTATTCTTTTTCTCTGTACAAGCTTTACTTTGAAAGATAATCACATTGCTTTGAAAGTGCGTTCATTTCCTGAAAAGCTTATTTAGAAACGCACATGTGTTTCTTAGTAAAGAGAAGCAGTTGTTTGTGACATGTCAAAGTATTGTGAGAAGTGAGATTAGTGTTCCTTTTCTCTGTACAAGCTTTATTTTGAAAGATAATCACATTATTTTGAAAGTGTAGTTTTTCTTGAAAAGCTTAAGTTAGAAACGCACTTGTGTTTCTTGGTAAAGAGAAGCAGTTGTTTGCGGCATATCAAAGTATCATTAGAAGTGAGATCAGTGTACCTTTCTCTGTACAAGCTTTACTTTGAAAGATAATCACATTCTTTTGAAAGTGTATTTATTTTATAAATAGCTTTAGTAAGAAACGCACATGTCTTTCTCTGTAAAGGGAAGCATTTCTTTGCGACATATCAAAGTATTTTTACAAGTGAGATCAGTGTACCTTTCTCTGTAGAAGCTTTACATTGAAAGATAACCACATTCTTTTGAAAGTGTATTCATTTTATTAAAAGCTTTAGTAAGAAGAGCACATGTCTTTCTCTGTGAAGAAAAGCAGTTGTTTGTGACATGTCAAATGTTTGTTAGAAGTGGGATCAGTGTTCCTTTTCTCTGTACAAGCTTCATTTTGAAAGATAATCTCATTTTTTTGAAAGTTTAATCTTTCCTGAAAAGCTTTAGTTAGAAACGCACTTGTGTTACTTGGTAAGGAGAAGCTGTTGTGTAGGACATGTAAAAGTATTGTTTGAAGTGAGGTCAATATTCCTTATCTCTGTAGAAGCTTTCCTTTAAAGATAATCACATTTTTTTGAAACTATATTCATTTCCAGAAAAGCTTTAGTAACTAACACACATGTGTTTCTTGGTAAAGAGTAGCAGTTGTTTGCGTCATGTCAACGTCTGGTTAGAAGTGATATCATTGTTCCCTTTCTCTGTATAAGGTTTAATTTGAAGGATAAACAAGTTCTTTTGAAAGTGTATACATTTTTTGAAAAGCATTAGTTAGAAACACACACGTGTTTCTTGGTAAAGGGAAGCCATTGTTTGCGACATGTCAAAGTATTTTTAGAAGTGAGATCAGTGTACCTTTCTCTGTACAAGCTTTACATTGAAAGATAATCACATTCTTTTGAAAGTGTATTCATTTCATTAATAGCTTTAGTAAGAAACGCATAAGTGTTTCTCTGTAAAGAGAAGCTGTTGTTTGCGACATGTCAAAGTATTGTTAGAAGTGAGATCAGTGTTCCATTCTCTGTAGAAGCTTTGCTTTGCAATACAATTGGTTCTTTAAAAAGTGTATTCATTTCTTTAAAAACTTTAGTAAGAAACGCACATGTGTTTCTTGGTAATGAGAAGCAGTTGTTTGCGACATGTCAACGTCCTATTAGACCTGAGATCAGTGTTGCTTTTCTCTGTAGAAGCTTTAATTTGAAAGATAACCACATTCTTTGAAAGTGTATTTATTTCATAAATAGCTTTAGTAAGAAACGCGCATGTGTTTCTCTGTAAAGAGAGGCCATTTTTTGCGACATGTCAAAGTATTGTTATTAGTGAGATCAGTGTTCCTTTTCTCTGTACAAGCTTTACATTGAAAGATAATCACGCTATTTTGAAACTGTATTCTTTCCTGAAAAGCTTTAGTTAAAACGCACATGTCTTTTTCTGTAAAGCAAAGCAGTTCTTTGTGACATGTCAAAGGC
This sequence comes from Chionomys nivalis, assembly GCF_950005125.1. Classification (NCBI taxonomy): domain Eukaryota; kingdom Metazoa; phylum Chordata; class Mammalia; order Rodentia; family Cricetidae; genus Chionomys; species Chionomys nivalis. Next base: position 97,478,541 of record NC_080093.1, read on the forward strand.
TTGTTAGAAGTGAGATCCGTGTTCCTTTTCTCTGTAGAATCTTTGCTTTTAAATATAATCACGTTCTTTTTAAAGTGTATTCATTTTAGGAAAAGCTTTATTAAGAAATGCACATGTGCTTCTCCTTATAGAGAAGCAGATTTTTTCGACATATCTATTACTGTTTGAAGTGAGATCAGTTTTCCTTTTCTCTGTAGAAGCTTTACTTTGGAAGATAATCACATTGTTTTGAAAGAGTTCATTTCAAAAATAGCTTTAGTAAGAAACGCAAAAGTGTTTCTTTGTAAAGAAAAGCAGTTGTTTGCAACATGGCAAATTACTGTTAGAAGTGAGATCAGTGTTACTTTTCTCTGTAGAAGCTTTGCTTTGAAATATAATCATGTTCTTTTGAAAGTGTATTCATCTCTTGAAAAGCTTTATTAAGAAACACATGTGTTTCTTGGTAAAGAGAAGCAGTTTTTGCTACATGTCAAAGTCTTTTTAGAAGTGAGATCAGTGTTCCTTTTCTCTATAGAAGCTTTACTTTGGAAGATAATCACGTTTTTTTGAAAGTGCATTTATTTCATGAAATACTTTTGTAAGAAACACACATGTGTTTCTCTGTAAGGAGAAGCAGTTGTTTTCGACATGTCAAAGTATTGTTAGAAGTGAGATCAGTAGTCATTTTCTGTGTGCAAGCTTTAATTTGAAATATAATCACGTTCTTTTGAAAGTGTATTTATTTCTTTAAATGCTTTAGTAATAACACACATGTGTTTCTTGGTAAGGAAAGGCAGTTGTTTCTGACATGTCAAAGCCTTGTTAGAAGTGAGATCAGTATTCATTTCTCTTTAGAAACTTTACTTTGAAAGATAATCACATTCTTTGAAAGTGTATTCATTTCATAAATAACTTAAGAAACGCACAACTGTTCCTTGTAAAGAGAAGCCATTGTTTACGACATGTCAAAGTATTGTTATTAGTGAGATCAGTGTTCCTTTTCTCTGTACAAGCTTTACATTGAAAGATAATCACGCTATTTTGAAACTGTATTCTTTCCTGAAAAGCTTTAGTTAAAACGCACTTGTGTTACTTGGTAAGGAGAAGCAGTTGTTTGCGACATGTCAAAGTGTTGTTTGAAGTGAGGTCAATATTCCTTTTCTAGGTACAAGATTTACTTTGAAAGATAATCACATTCTTTTGAAAGTGTATTCATTTCCTGAAAAGCTTTAGTAACTAACACACATGTGTTTCTTGATAAAGAGAAGCAGTTTTTTGCGACATGTCAACGTCTTGTTAGAAGTGATATCAGTGTTCCTTTTCTTTGTACAAGCTTTACTTTGAAGGATAATCACATTCTTTTGAAAATGTATACATTTCTTGAACAGCTTTAGTTAGAAACACATGTGTTTCTTGGTAAAGAGAAGCAGTTGTTTGCGACATGTCAAAGTATTGTTAGAAGTGAGATCAGTTTACCTTTCTCTGTACAACTTTACTTTGAAAGATAATCATATTCTTCTGAAAGTGTATTCATTTCATTAATAGCTTTAGTAAGAAACGCACAAGTGTTTCTCTGTAAAGAGAAGCAGTTGTTTGCGACATGTCAAAGTATTGTTAGAAGTGAGATCAGTGTTCCATTCTCTGTAGAAACTCTGCTTTGAAATATAATCATGTTCTTTTAAAAGTGTATTCATTTCTTTAAAACTTTAGTAAGCAAAGCACATGTGTTACTTGGTTAGGAGAAGCAGTTGTTTGGGACATGTCAAAATATTGTTTGAAGTGAGATCAATATTCCTTTTCTCTGTACAAGCTTTAATTTGAAAGATAATCACGTTCTTTTGAAAGTGTATACATTTCTTGAAAATCTTTAGTAAGAAACATACATGTATTTCTCTCTAAAGAAAAGCAGTTGTTTGTGACATGTCAAATTACTGTTAAAAATGAGAACAGTTTTCTTTTCTCTCTACAAGCTTTACTTTGAAAGATAATCTCATTGTTTTGAAAGTGTATTCATTTCAAAAATAGCTTTAGTAAGAAACGCACAACTGTTTCTCTGTAAAGAAAAGCCATTTTTTGCGACATGTCAAAGTATTTTTGGAAGAGAGATAAGTGTTCCTTTCTCTGTAGAAGCTTTACTTTGAAAGATAATCACATTTATTTCAAAGTGTATTCATTTCATGAAAAGCTTTAGGAAGAAACACACACGTGTTTCCCTGTAAAGAGAAGCAGTTGTTTGCGACGTGTCAAATTATTGTTAGAAGTGATATCAATGTTCCTTTTCTCCGTAGAAGCTTTACTTTGAAAGAAAGTCACATTCTTTGGAAAGTGTATTCATTTTATAAATAGCTTTAGTAAGAAACACACGTCTTTCTGTGTAAAGAAAAGTTGTTTGCGACATGTCAAATTACTGTTAGAAGTGAGATCAGTGTTCCTTTTCTCTGTAGAAGCTATGCTTTGAAATATAATCACGTTCTTTTGAAAGTGTATTCATTTCTTGAAAAGCTTTACTAAGAAACCCACGTGTATCTTGTTAAAGAGAAGCAATTGTTTGCGACATGTCAAAGTATTGTTTGAAGTGAGATCAGTATTCCTTTTCTCTGTAGAAGCTTTATTTGAAAGATAATCACATTCTTTTGAAAGTGTATTCATTTCTTGAAATGCTTTAGTAAGAAACGCACATGTCTTTTTCTGTAAAGCAAAGCAGTTCTTTGTGACATGTCAAAGGCTTGTTAGAAGTGAGATCCGTGTTCCTTTTCTCTGTAGAATCTTTGCTTTTAAATATAATCACGTTCTTTTTAAAGTGTATTCATTTTAGGAAAAGCTTTATTAAGAAATGCACATGTGCTTCTCCTTATAGAGAAGCAGATTTTTTTCAACATATCTATTACTGTTTGAAGTGAGATCAGTTTTCCTTTTCTCTGTAGAAGCTTTACTTTGGAAGATAATCACATTGTTTTGAAAGAGTTCATTTCAAAAATAGCTTTAGTAAGAAACGCAAAAGTGTTTCTTTGTAAAGAAAAGCAGTTGTTTGCAACATGGCAAATTACTGTTAGAAGTGAGATCAGTGTTACTTTTCTCTGTAGAAGCTTTGCTTTGAAATATAATCATGTTCTTTTGAAAGTGTATTCATCTCTTGAAAAGCTTTATTAAGAAACGCATGTGTTTCTTGGTAAAGAGAAGCAGTTTTTGCTACATGTCAAAGTCTTTTTAGAAGTGAGATCAGTGTTCCTTTTCTCTATAGAAGCTTTACTTTGGAAGATAATCACGTTTTTTTGAAAGTGCATTTATTTCATGAAATACTTTTGTAAGAAACACACATGTGTTTCTCTGTAAGGAGAAGCAGTTGTTTTCGACATGTCAAAGTATTGTTAGAAGTGAGATCAGTAGTCATTTTCTGTGTGCAAGCTTTAATTTGAAATATAATCACGTTCTTTTGAAAGTGTATTTATTTCTTTAAATGCTTTAGTAATAACACACATGTGTTTCTTGGTAAGGAAAGGCAGTTGTTTCTGACATGTCAAAGCCTTGTTAGAAGTGAGATCAGTATTCATTTCTCTTTAGAAACTTTACTTTGAAAGATAATCACATTCTTTGAAAGTGTATTCATTTCATAAATAACTTAAGAAACGCACAACTGTTCCTTGTAAAGAGAAGCCATTGTTTACGACATGTCAAAGTATTGTTATTAGTGAGATCAGTGTTCCTTTTCTCTGTACAAGCTTTACATTGAAAGATAATCACGCTATTTTGAAACTGTATTCTTTCCTGAAAAGCTTTAGTTAAAACGCACTTGTGTTACTTGGTAAGGAGAAGCAGTTGTTTGCGACATGTCAAAGTGTTGTTTGAAGTGAGGTCAATATTCCTTTTCTAGGTACAAGATTTACTTTGAAAGATAATCACATTCTTTTGAAAGTGTATTCATTTCCTGAAAAGCTTTAGTAACTAACACACATGTGTTTCTTGATAAAGAGAAGCAGTTTTTTGCGACATGTCAACGTCTTGTTAGAAGTGATATCAGTGTTCCTTTTCTTTGTACAAGCTTTACTTTGAAGGATAATCACATTCTTTTGAAAGTGTATACATTTCTTGAACAGCTTTAGTTAGAAACACATGTGTTTCTTGGTAAAGAGAAGCAGTTGTTTGCGACATGTCAAAGTATTGTTAGAAGTGAGATCAGTTTACCTTTCTCTGTACAACTTTACTTTGAAAGATAATCATATTCTTCTGAAAGTGTATTCATTTCATTAATAGCTTTAGTAAGAAACGCACAAGTGTTTCTCTGTAAAGAGAAGCAGTTGTTTGCGACATGTCAAAGTATTGTTAGAAGTGAGATCAGTGTTCCATTCTCTGTAGAAACTCTGCTTTGAAATATAATCATGTTCTTTTAAAAGTGTATTCATTTCTTTAAAACTTTAGTAAGCAAAGCACATGTGTTACTTGGTTAGGAGAAGCAGTTGTTTGGGACATGTCAAAATATTGTTTGAAGTGAGATCAATATTCCTTTTCTCTGTACAAGCTTTAATTTGAAAGATAATCACGTTCTTTTGAAAGTGTATACATTTCTTGAAAATCTTTAGTAAGAAACATACATGTATTTCTCTCTAAAGAAAAGCAGTTGTTTGTGACATGTCAAATTACTGTTAAAAATGAGAACAGTTTTCTTTTCTCTCTACAAGCTTTACTTTGAAAGATAATCTCATTGTTTTGAAAGTGTATTCATTTCAAAAATAGCTTTAGTAAGAAACGCACAACTGTTTCTCTGTAAAGAAAAGCCATTTTTTGCGACATGTCAAAGTATTTTTGGAAGAGAGATAAGTGTTCCTTTCTCTGTAGAAGCTTTACTTTGAAAGATAATCACATTTATTTCAAAGTGTATTCATTTCATGAAAAGCTTTAGGAAGAAACACACACGTGTTTCCCTGTAAAGAGAAGCAGTTGTTTGCGACGTGTCAAATTATTGTTAGAAGTGATATCAATGTTCCTTTTCTCCGTAGAAGCTTTACTTTGAAAGAAAGTCACATTCTTTGGAAAGTGTATTCATTTTATAAATAGCTTTAGTAAGAAACACACGTCTTTCTGTGTAAAGAAAAGTTGTTTGCGACATGTCAAATTACTGTTAGAAGTGAGATCAGTGTTCCTTTTCTCTGTAGAAGCTATGCTTTGAAATATAATCACGTTCTTTTGAAAGTGTATTCATTTCTTGAAAAGCTTTACTAAGAAACCCACGTGTATCTTGTTAAAGAGAAGCAATTGTTTGCGACATGTCAAAGTATTGTTTGAAGTGAGATCAGTATTCCTTTTCTCTGTAGAAGCTTTATTTGAAAGATAATCACATTCTTTTGAAAGTGTATTCATTTCTTGAAATGCTTTAGTAAGAAACGCACATGTCTTTTTCTGTAAAGCAAAGCAGTTCTTTGTGACATGTCAAAGGCTTGTTAGAAGTGAGATCCGTGTTCCTTTTCTCTGTAGAATCTTTGCTTTTAAATATAATCACGTTCTTTTTAAAGTGTATTCATTTTAGGAAAAGCTTTATTAAGAAATGCACATGTGCTTCTCCTTATAGAGAAGCAGATTTTTTTCAACATATCTATTACTGTTTGAAGTGAGATCAGTTTTCCTTTTCTCTGTAGAAGCTTTACTTTGGAAGATAATCACATTGTTTTGAAAGAGTTCATTTCAAAAATAGCTTTAGTAAGAAACGCAAAAGTGTTTCTTTGTAAAGAAAAGCAGTTGTTTGCAACATGGCAAATTACTGTTAGAAGTGAGATCAGTGTTACTTTTCTCTGTAGAAGCTTTGCTTTGAAATATAATCATGTTCTTTTGAAAGTGTATTCATCTCTTGAAAAGCTTTATTAAGAAACGCATGTGTTTCTTGGTAAAGAGAAGCAGTTTTTGCTACATGTCAAAGTCTTTTTAGAAGTGAGATCAGTGTTCCTTTTCTCTATAGAAGCTTTACTTTGGAAGATAATCACGTTTTTTTGAAAGTGCATTTATTTCATGAAATACTTTTGTAAGAAACACACATGTGTTTCTCTGTAAGGAGAAGCAGTTGTTTTCGACATGTCAAAGTATTGTTAGAAGTGAGATCAGTAGTCATTTTCTGTGTGCAAGCTTTAATTTGAAATATAATCACGTTCTTTTGAAAGTGTATTTATTTCTTTAAATGCTTTAGTAATAACACACATGTGTTTCTTGGTAAGGAAAGGCAGTTGTTTCTGACATGTCAAAGCCTTGTTAGAAGTGAGATCAGTATTCATTTCTCTTTAGAAACTTTACTTTGAAAGATAATCACATTCTTTGAAAGTGTATTCATTTCATAAATAACTTAAGAAACGCACAACTGTTCCTTGTAAAGAGAAGCCATTGTTTACGACATGTCAAAGTATTGTTATTAGTGAGATCAGTGTTCCTTTTCTCTGTACAAGCTTTACATTGAAAGATAATCACGCTATTTTGAAACTGTATTCTTTCCTGAAAAGCTTTAGTTAAAACGCACTTGTGTTACTTGGTAAGGAGAAGCAGTTGTTTGCGACATGTCAAAGTGTTGTTTGAAGTGAGGTCAATATTCCTTTTCTAGGTACAAGATTTACTTTGAAAGATAATCACATTCTTTTGAAAGTGTATTCATTTCCTGAAAAGCTTTAGTAACTAACACACATGTGTTTCTTGATAAAGAGAAGCAGTTTTTTGCGACATGTCAACGTCTTGTTAGAAGTGATATCAGTGTTCCTTTTCTTTGTACAAGCTTTACTTTGAAGGATAATCACATTCTTTTGAAAGTGTATACATTTCTTGAACAGCTTTAGTTAGAAACACATGTGTTTCTTGGTAAAGAGAAGCAGTTGTTTGCGACATGTCAAAGTATTGTTAGAAGTGAGATCAGTTTACCTTTCTCTGTACAACTTTACTTTGAAAGATAATCATATTCTTCTGAAAGTGTATTCATTTCATTAATAGCTTTAGTAAGAAACGCACAAGTGTTTCTCTGTAAAGAGAAGCAGTTGTTTGCGACATGTCAAAGTATTGTTAGAAGTGAGATCAGTGTTCCATTCTCTGTAGAAACTCTGCTTTGAAATATAATCATGTTCTTTTAAAAGTGTATTCATTTCTTTAAAACTTTAGTAAGCAAAGCACATGTGTTACTTGGTTAGGAGAAGCAGTTGTTTGGGACATGTCAAAATATTGTTTGAAGTGAGATCAATATTCCTTTTCTCTGTACAAGCTTTAATTTGAAAGATAATCACGTTCTTTTGAAAGTGTATACATTTCTTGAAAATCTTTAGTAAGAAACATACATGTATTTCTCTCTAAAGAAAAGCAGTTGTTTGTGACATGTCAAATTACTGTTAAAAATGAGAACAGTTTTCTTTTCTCTCTACAAGCTTTACTTTGAAAGATAATCTCATTGTTTTGAAAGTGTATTCATTTCAAAAATAGCTTTAGTAAGAAACGCACAACTGTTTCTCTGTAAAGAAAAGCCATTTTTTGCGACATGTCAAAGTATTTTTGGAAGAGAGATAAGTGTTCCTTTCTCTGTAGAAGCTTTACTTTGAAAGATAATCACATTTATTTCAAAGTGTATTCATTTCATGAAAAGCTTTAGGAAGAAACACACACGTGTTTCCCTGTAAAGAGAAGCAGTTGTTTGCGACGTGTCAAATTATTGTTAGAAGTGATATCAATGTTCCTTTTCTCCGTAGAAGCTTTACTTTGAAAGAAAGTCACATTCTTTGGAAAGTGTATTCATTTTATAAATAGCTTTAGTAAGAAACACACGTCTTTCTGTGTAAAGAAAAGTTGTTTGCGACATGTCAAATTACTGTTAGAAGTGAGATCAGTGTTCCTTTTCTCTGTAGAAGCTATGCTTTGAAATATAATCACGTTCTTTTGAAAGTGTATTCATTTCTTGAAAAGCTTTACTAAGAAACCCACGTGTATCTTGTTAAAGAGAAGCAATTGTTTGCGACATGTCAAAGTATTGTTTGAAGTGAGATCAGTATTCCTTTTCTCTGTAGAAGCTTTATTTGAAAGATAATCACATTCTTTTGAAAGTGTATTCATTTCTTGAAATGCTTTAGTAAGAAACGCACATGTCTTTTTCTGTAAAGCAAAGCAGTTCTTTGTGACATGTCAAAGGCTTGTTAGAAGTGAGATCCGTGTTCCTTTTCTCTGTAGAATCTTTGCTTTTAAATATAATCACGTTCTTTTTAAAGTGTATTCATTTTAGGAAAAGCTTTATTAAGAAATGCACATGTGCTTCTCCTTATAGAGAAGCAGATTTTTTTCAACATATCTATTACTGTTTGAAGTGAGATCAGTTTTCCTTTTCTCTGTAGAAGCTTTACTTTGGAAGATAATCACATTGTTTTGAAAGAGTTCATTTCAAAAATAGCTTTAGTAAGAAACGCAAAAGTGTTTCTTTGTAAAGAAAAGCAGTTGTTTGCAACATGGCAAATTACTGTTAGAAGTGAGATCAGTGTTACTTTTCTCTGTAGAAGCTTTGCTTTGAAATATAATCATGTTCTTTTGAAAGTGTATTCATCTCTTGAAAAGCTTTATTAAGAAACACATGTGTTTCTTGGTAAAGAGAAGCAGTTTTTGCTACATGTCAAAGTCTTTTTAGAAGTGAGATCAGTGTTCCTTTTCTCTATAGAAGCTTTACTTTGGAAGATAATCACGTTTTTTTGAAAGTGCATTTATTTCATGAAATACTTTTGTAAGAAACACACATGTGTTTCTCTGTAAGGAGAAGCAGTTGTTTTCGACATGTCAAAGTATTGTTAGAAGTGAGATCAGTAGTCATTTTCTGTGTGCAAGCTTTAATTTGAAATATAATCACGTTCTTTTGAAAGTGTATTTATTTCTTTAAATGCTTTAGTAATAACACACATGTGTTTCTTGGTAAGGAAAGGCAGTTGTTTCTGACATGTCAAAGCCTTGTTAGAAGTGAGATCAGTATTCATTTCTCTTTAGAAACTTTACTTTGAAAGATAATCACATTCTTTGAAAGTGTATTCATTTCATAAATAACTTAAGAAACGCACAACTGTTCCTTGTAAAGAGAAGCCATTGTTTACGACATGTCAAAGTATTGTTATTAGTGAGATCAGTGTTCCTTTTCTCTGTACAAGCTTTACATTGAAAGATAATCACGCTATTTTGAAACTGTATTCTTTCCTGAAAAGCTTTAGTTAAAACGCACTTGTGTTACTTGGTAAGGAGAAGCAGTTGTTTGCGACATGTCAAAGTGTTGTTTGAAGTGAGGTCAATATTCCTTTTCTAGGTACAAGATTTACTTTGAAAGATAATCACATTCTTTTGAAAGTGTATTCATTTCCTGAAAAGCTTTAGTAACTAACACACATGTGTTTCTTGATAAAGAGAAGCAGTTTTTTTGCGACATGTCAACGTCTTGTTAGAAGTGATATCAGTGTTCCTTTTCTTTGTACAAGCTTTACTTTGAAGGATAATCACATTCTTTTGAAAATGTATACATTTCTTGAACAGCTTTAGTTAGAAACACATGTGTTTCTTGGTAAAGAGAAGCAGTTGTTTGCGACATGTCAAAGTATTGTTAGAAGTGAGATCAGTTTACCTTTCTCTGTACAACTTTACTTTGAAAGATAATCATATTCTTCTGAAAGTGTATTCATTTCATTAATAGCTTTAGTAAGAAACGCACAAGTGTTTCTCTGTAAAGAGAAGCAGTTGTTTGCGACATGTCAAAGTATTGTTAGAAGTGAGATCAGTGTTCCATTCTCTGTAGAAACTCTGCTTTGAAATATAATCATGTTCTTTTAAAAGTGTATTCATTTCTTTAAAACTTTAGTAAGCAAAGCACATGTGTTACTTGGTTAGGAGAAGCAGTTGTTTGGGACATGTCAAAATATTGTTTGAAGTGAGATCAATATTCCTTTTCTCTGTACAAGCTTTAATTTGAAAGATAATCACGTTCTTTTGAAAGTGTATACATTTCTTGAAAATCTTTAGTAAGAAACATACATGTATTTCTCTCTAAAGAAAAGCAGTTGTTTGTGACATGTCAAATTACTGTTAAAAATGAGAACAGTTTTCTTTTCTCTCTACAAGCTTTACTTTGAAAGATAATCTCATTGTTTTGAAAGTGTATTCATTTCAAAAATAGCTTTAGTAAGAAACGCACAACTGTTTCTCTGTAAAGAAAAGCCATTTTTTGCGACATGTCAAAGTATTTTTGGAAGAGAGATAAGTGTTCCTTTCTCTGTAGAAGCTTTACTTTGAAAGATAATCACATTTATTTCAAAGTGTATTCATTTCATGAAAAGCTTTAGGAAGAAACACACACGTGTTTCCCTGTAAAGAGAAGCAGTTGTTTGCGACGTGTCAAATTATTGTTAGAAGTGATATCAATGTTCCTTTTCTCCGTAGAAGCTTTACTTTGAAAGAAAGTCACATTCTTTGGAAAGTGTATTCATTTTATAAATAGCTTTAGTAAGAAACACACGTCTTTCTTGTAAAGAAAAGTTGTTTGCGACATGTCAAATTACTGTTAGAAGTGAGATCAGTGTTCCTTTTCTCTGTAGAAGCTATGCTTTGAAATATAATCACGTTCTTTTGAAAGTGTATTCATTTCTTGAAAAGCTTTACTAAGAAACCCACGTGTATCTTGTTAAAGAGAAGCAATTGTTTGCGACATGTCAAAGTATTGTTTGAAGTGAGATCAGTATTCCTTTTCTCTGTAGAAGCTTTATTTGAAAGATAATCACATTCTTTTGAAAGTGTATTCATTTCTTGAAATGCTTTAGTAAGAAACGCACATGTCTTTTTCTGTAAAGCAAAGCAGTTCTTTGTGACATGTCAAAGGCTTGTTAGAAGTGAGATCCGTGTTCCTTTTCTCTGTAGAATCTTTGCTTTTAAATATAATCACGTTCTTTTTAAAGTGTATTCATTTTAGGAAAAGCTTTATTAAGAAATGCACATGTGCTTCTCCTTATAGAGAAGCAGATTTTTTTCGACATATCTATTACTGTTTGAAGTGAGATCAGTTTTCCTTTTCTCTGTAGAAGCTTTACTTTGGAAGATAATCACATTGTTTTGAAAGAGTTCATTTCAAAAATAGCTTTAGTAAGAAACGCAAAAGTGTTTCTTTGTAAAGAAAAGCAGTTGTTTGCAACATGGCAAATTACTGTTAGAAGTGAGATCAGTGTTACTTTTCTCTGTAGAAGCTTTGCTTTGAAATATAATCATGTTCTTTTGAAAGTGTATTCATCTCTTGAAAAGCTTTATTAAGAAACACATGTGTTTCTTGGTAAAGAGAAGCAGTTTTTGCTACATGTCAAAGTCTTTTTAGAAGTGAGATCAGTGTTCCTTTTCTCTATAGAAGCTTTACTTTGGAAGATAATCACGTTTTTTTGAAAGTGCATTTATTTCATGAAATACTTTTGTAAGAAACACACATGTGTTTCTCTGTAAGGAGAAGCAGTTGTTTTCGACATGTCAAAGTATTGTTAGAAGTGAGATCAGTAGTCATTTTCTGTGTGCAAGCTTTAATTTGAAATATAATCACGTTCTTTTGAAAGTGTATTTATTTCTTTAAATGCTTTAGTAATAACACACATGTGTTTCTTGGTAAGGAAAGGCAGTTGTTTCTGACATGTCAAAGCCTTGTTAGAAGTGAGATCAGTATTCATTTCTCTTTAGAAACTTTACTTTGAAAGATAATCACATTCTTTGAAAGTGTATTCATTTCATAAATAACTTAAGAAACGCACAACTGTTCCTTGTAAAGAGAAGCCATTGTTTACGACATGTCAAAGTATTGTTATTAGTGAGATCAGTGTTCCTTTTCTCTGTACAAGCTTTACATTGAAAGATAATCACGCTATTTTGAAACTGTATTCTTTCCTGAAAAGCTTTAGTTAAAACGCACTTGTGTTACTTGGTAAGGAGAAGCAGTTGTTTGCGACATGTCAAAGTGTTGTTTGAAGTGAGGTCAATATTCCTTTTCTAGGTACAAGATTTACTTTGAAAGATAATCACATTCTTTTGAAAGTGTATTCATTTCCTGAAAAGCTTTAGTAACTAACACACATGTGTTTCTTGATAAAGAGAAGCAGTTTTTTGCGACATGTCAACGTCTTGTTAGAAGTGATATCAGTGTTCCTTTTCTTTGTACAAGCTTTACTTTGAAGGATAATCACATTCTTTTGAAAATGTATACATTTCTTGAACAGCTTTAGTTAGAAACACATGTGTTTCTTGGTAAAGAGAAGCAGTTGTTTGCGACATGTCAAAGTATTGTTAGAAGTGAGATCAGTTTACCTTTCTCTGTACAACTTTACTTTGAAAGATAATCATATTCTTCTGAAAGTGTATTCATTTCATTAATAGCTTTAGTAAGAAACGCACAAGTGTTTCTCTGTAAAGAGAAGCAGTTGTTTGCGACATGTCAAAGTATTGTTAGAAGTGAGATCAGTGTTCCATTCTCTGTAGAAACTCTGCTTTGAAATATAATCATGTTCTTTTAAAAGTGTATTCATTTCTTTAAAACTTTAGTAAGCAAAGCACATGTGTTACTTGGTTAGGAGAAGCAGTTGTTTGGGACATGTCAAAATATTGTTTGAAGTGAGATCAATATTCCTTTTCTCTGTACAAGCTTTAATTTGAAAGATAATCACGTTCTTTTGAAAGTGTATACATTTCTTGAAAATCTTTAGTAAGAAACATACATGTATTTCTCTCTAAAGAAAAGCAGTTGTTTGTGACATGTCAAATTACTGTTAAAAATGAGAACAGTTTTCTTTTCTCTCTACAAGCTTTACTTTGAAAGATAATCTCATTGTTTTGAAAGTGTATTCATTTCAAAAATAGCTTTAGTAAGAAACGCACAACTGTTTCTCTGTAAAGAAAAGCCATTTTTTGCGACATGTCAAAGTATTTTTGGAAGAGAGATAAGTGTTCCTTTCTCTGTAGAAGCTTTACTTTGAAAGATAATCACATTTATTTCAAAGTGTATTCATTTCATGAAAAGCTTTAGGAAGAAACACACACGTGTTTCCCTGTAAAGAGAAGCAGTTGTTTGCGACGTGTCAAATTATTGTTAGAAGTGATATCAATGTTCCTTTTCTCCGTAGAAGCTTTACTTTGAAAGAAAGTCACATTCTTTGGAAAGTGTATTCATTTTATAAATAGCTTTAGTAAGAAACACACGTCTTTCTGTGTAAAGAAAAGTTGTTTGCGACATGTCAAATTACTGTTAGAAGTGAGATCAGTGTTCCTTTTCTCTGTAGAAGCTATGCTTTGAAATATAATCACGTTCTTTTGAAAGTGTATTCATTTCTTGAAAAGCTTTACTAAGAAACCCACGTGTATCTTGTTAAAGAGAAGCAATTGTTTGCGACATGTCAAAGTATTGTTTGAAGTGAGATCAGTATTCCTTTTCTCTGTAGAAGCTTTATTTGAAAGATAATCACATTCTTTTGAAAGTGTATTCATTTCTTGAAATGCTTTAGTAAGAAACGCACATGTCTTTTTCTGTAAAGCAAAGCAGTTCTTTGTGACATGTCAAAGGCTTGTTAGAAGTGAGATCCGTGTTCCTTTTCTCTGTAGAATCTTTGCTTTTAAATATAATCACGTTCTTTTTAAAGTGTATTCATTTTAGGAAAAGCTTTATTAAGAAATGCACATGTGCTTCTCCTTATAGAGAAGCAGATTTTTTTCGACATATCTATTACTGTTTGAAGTGAGATCAGTTTTCCTTTTCTCTGTAGAAGCTTTACTTTGGAAGATAATCACATTGTTTTGAAAGAGTTCATTTCAAAAATAGCTTTAGTAAGAAACGCAAAAGTGTTTCTTTGTAAAGAAAAGCAGTTGTTTGCAACATGGCAAATTACTGTTAGAAGTGAGATCAGTGTTACTTTTCTCTGTAGAAGCTTTGCTTTGAAATATAATCATGTTCTTTTGAAAGTGTATTCATCTCTTGAAAAGCTTTATTAAGAAACACATGTGTTTCTTGGTAAAGAGAAGCAGTTTTTGCTACATGTCAAAGTCTTTTTAGAAGTGAGATCAGTGTTCCTTTTCTCTATAGAAGCTTTACTTTGGAAGATAATCACGTTTTTTTGAAAGTGCATTTATTTCATGAAATACTTTTGTAAGAAACACACATGTGTTTCTCTGTAAGGAGAAGCAGTTGTTTTCGACATGTCAAAGTATTGTTAGAAGTGAGATCAGTAGTCATTTTCTGTGTGCAAGCTTTAATTTGAAATATAATCACGTTCTTTTGAAAGTGTATTTATTTCTTTAAATGCTTTAGTAATAACACACATGTGTTTCTTGGTAAGGAAAGGCAGTTGTTTCTGACATGTCAAAGCCTTGTTAGAAGTGAGATCAGTATTCATTTCTCTTTAGAAACTTTACTTTGAAAGATAATCACATTCTTTGAAAGTGTATTCATTTCATAAATAACTTAAGAAACGCACAACTGTTCCTTGTAAAGAGAAGCCATT